>NC_056735.1:2458461-2758461 GCF_019279795.1 Protopterus annectens | reverse complement strand
GTATCTTAAAAGTGGGGGGAAGTCTTCAGTGACTGTTGTGTTTAAAGTAAAATACTTTTTAGTTGTACAAAATATAGGCTTTACACTATAACAAGAGTAGAAAGGCTTGAAAAAAGCAAATGTTACTGATAATATGCTGTGATCTTGGGCAGCTGGGGTGGATGAGGGTTGAAAACTTGCAGTATCATTCAGATATTCATTGAATTCAGTGAATGTCTAGGTTAATGGGCTTGGCTTAAGCTATAAACAAGTGCTGTTTTAAGCAAATAGGTTGGGGAAAAATAGACAAAATGCTGAAAGCCACTAAGTTTTTTAAATTTACAAAGATATTAGCTTGTTTTTTTTTTCATTAGCAAATGTTCAGTGGAAGTCAATAAGTCTTCAGCTGAAGGCAATTGTACATTCTGTTCCGAGTGAAATGGACAGTTACTTTTACATGGACGCGAGCTGTCTGCAGGTGCAAGCAGTTCATGTTGAGAATTCTGAGCACTCTTTGCTGAGGGAAATGCAACATTTAAAGGTACACTGGCAAGAAGGTCAATGAAAAGTAAAGTTTGAAATTGAGAAATTAACAAGAATGGCAGCCTTTCTAGGAGCCACAATATTTTGTCCATTTATTAGAAAAGTGTGCAATTTAGTTTTACTTAGATAGCTAGTGCACTTTTTCTTAGGGCTAGAAGTTAATGTTTCCTGAAAGCATGCAGCTTTCTTTTCACATCTGGCAGGGGAATAGAGGCTATGACATGCACTATAGCTCTATATAGTCAAATAATGCCTGTAGGTGCATCTGTCAGTCTGGACCAGTTGTTCCTATCTGGAGGGTTAAACATCAATTTATGAACATAGTTCATAAATTTGGTTATATAGTTTTATGCATTTGTTTTAAGTTAATAGGGGATGGGGTTGTTCTGAAAATGTATCTTTTTGGAGCTGTCATTAAAGCATAATGTCTTAAACTGCGATATAAATTCAAATGGATATAACAGGAAACGACTGCAGAAAAGATTGCTGTGCTAAACAGTTTATGCATGTAACACTGAAGTTGGAAATACATGTTCAAAAAAACTGCCATGTGTAAATAGGTGGGAAGAATAGCATGTTCTGTTGTCCTATCTTGCCTTCATTCTTGACTGGTTGGGCTCGGAACCAATCCTCTGTTCTGACTCTGCTGCATTCTAAAGCTCAGAGTCTTCCACTTGGCTCGTGGGTGAACACCCTATCCCATGATGCACTGGTGTGCTACCTCAGATCTCATTTGCTGTGAAGCAAGTCGGAGGTCTCCATTTTGGTTGTGGCTAAGTCTAAATTTTTTTCTTTGAATATTTCTTCTTTTAGATTTTTTCTAGTAGTATATTTATCAGATAGTGTATAGCTTACTCTAATTGTTAACTATCTCTATTTTTTTACCACTTAGTTGCTGTTTATAATCCCTTCTGACCGTCATTTTTCTGGTTAGGCCTTCTCCCTATCCTATTGTTATTTGTTTTAGTGTTTAGAGGGGTACCCCCTTCACTTTGTGTCTTATACTGGGTATATCCATTTAACTTAGAGGAATTCCAGCCCGTTTTAAGTTACAGGGCAGTTGTCTTCCTTCCCTTGTGCCTTTTTCTCGAGTGCACTTTCTCCTTTTCTATGTTTTTTGTGTGTTGTGCTTAGATATATTCATAGTTTTTCATATTATTGATGTGCAGTAGTTAGTTTTCTTAGTGAGTGTTGAACTTTAGCATTAGTTTTTTCTTATTGCTGTGCTATTTTTATACATATAACTAATAATGTCAAAGGAGCAGAAAAAAGTTAAAGTATCTGGTTTCAAGAAGTGTCAAAAATGTTTGCAGATGTCTTTGAGTGATGGGCACATGATTTGTGTTTACTGTCTTGGTGCCATGCATCTTAAGGAATCTTAGTATCTGTTACTCCTTCAGCTCCAGTGTTTTATGCGAGAGAAGTAAGTTGATTGTTAGGGGGCACTTCTAAAAGTGCCTTTCTCAGAAGCTTAGGAAAGTCAGACAACCTCCAGCAAATCTCCACCTTCTAAATCTAACAAAAGGTTGTCGTCGTCTTCTTCATCCTCAGGCCATTCTGAGCCTGACAAAAAAGTGTCCAAATCTACTCACTCTGATCCAAATGAACATGGGTCCAATAAGTCTTCATCCTCGGTTCCAAAGTTTTCGGAACCAATGAAAAACATTTTCAGAGCCGGTCTCCTGAATTGACACCGGTCTCCCCGACATTGAGATCGCTGATATTAAAAAGAGGCACCTCACCGACCCCTTCGTCTGAGTCCTCCCGAACCTTATCGGATGATGATGTGGATAGGGTGGTGCAAAAGCTACTGGAGTCGTCGGCGCTGGCCAAAATTCTGTTGGCTCCATCCCATTCGGACCCATTGCCAGTAAAGATTTTTTCATCCACTACGATTCCTCCTCAGAGCCAACCTGAATCATCAGAGCAGGAATGTCTGCAACCGATCATGATGGAACCATCAGTGCCGAGAACCACAGTTGGGATTTCGGAACAGTCTTCTGCTCCTGCATCTTCGGTGCTGTCTGGGATGTCTAGGGGCCAAAGCTCTCCGGCCGGGTCCGGGGGGGTGACTCTGGTCCGACACTTGTCGGGTCCGAGTTTACCCCTCAGTGCCCCAGCATGGGTGAGCTTGGTGCTTACATCAGCTTCGGAGCTGGTTCCCTTCGTTCTGGGGATTTCCTCTGCCTCTTTGGAGCCGGAGGGATCCTCGGATCAGCGGAGAGAGGCTTTTGAGCTTATGAGTGTGCTGTCCTTCCCCCACAGCTCTACACAAAGGTTCTGACATTCTTCCCCCTAAGTCACTGACTTCTGTCTCTGTGCCACCCTAGCCACAGACCTAGGCCTCAGGATACCCCCATCGGGTGAACTTCCCTCTTCTGAAACCTCACCAGAAAATACTTCTGAAGAGGGCCCCTGGAAGAGGCTTTGCAAGAGGAAGCATGTTGACTCCCCGGATGAGTCTCTTACATCTGACACTGACCTCGAGGAATCTGAAGGGTCCCCATGGTTGCCCTCTGAGGATGTCTCCTTTGTAGATATCCTAGAGGTCCTTAAGCAGAGAGGCAGATGGAAGTCCATCAACCCTTCTGAGGAGGAGTCAGTGTACCTGAAAGCCTTCGGATCTCACCCTTCAGCGTCCTGCGTATCTCCACCATTTGATGAGCTTTTGGAACTAGTTAGCTGGAAGGTCTTGGAGGCCTAATAAATTTATTCAGCCTCAGATGACAAACTTTTTCTATCTAAAGGCTTTCCTGTGGATGCTGTGGTGGTGGCAGCAGCCACCAAGAAGGAACTAGCGGAAACATCCTCATCTGTCTGTCCACCTAACAGAGAGTCTTGTGCGATGGACAGATATGGGAAGCACATCGCTCTCAGATCACTGAATTACTTAGCACACTTCACAAGATTTACAGAGAGATCTCCTGAAGGAGCTAGGAGATGCTCTTTAAGGTTCATTAGTTGCAGGGGTCTCAGATAAGGTGACCTCTCTGCTATACACCTTAACCTTCATAGTAAACTCCTCCATGAGACTCATTTCATATGCAGCAGATGGAGCGAGTAGAGCAGCTCGTTCGGGAGTTTCCATGAGGAGACGCTCTTGGATGTGCTTATGTAACTTTGTGGAACCCTTTAAGTCTACCTTTGTCAATGCTCCTTTCAATGGTTCCTCTCTCTTTGGACCGAAAGTCAAAGATACACTCACCAGATGCGAGCAGGAAGGGAAAACTCTCTCTGCCATTTAGTGTGTTTTTCCGTACCCTTGAGACCGTATCCATAGGGTCCGGGGGGGGGGGTGCGGTTCAAAAAATCCCAGGGAGTTTTTCCAATCGCTTGAGGTAAATCCTTCCCCAAGGGCAGAGGGAGAGTTAATAACAGTAGACGCCATCCTCGCGGCAAAGGGGGTCTGCAGAACCAGGGCGACCGCGATTCCTTTCACAGTAGGCCCTTTCAGCGCTCCTGAAGGGAGGCCCGCCTGCCCACCTCTGGAGGCAGTTGGGGGTCGTTTGTCTTTGCAACTGGAAGCCTGGTGAGAAATTACAAGAGACAGATGGGTACAAAGCATAATATCCAGTGGTTACTCCATACCCTTTTCTCTCCCCATCCCAACCTCGAAAAACACCCCAGACATTCCACGTAGTCAAAGGGATCAAAGCAACAATAGAGATTCAAAAGTTTCTAGACAAGAGAGTCATCCAGAGAGTCTCCACAGACCAGATAGTATCTGGAACTTACTTGAGATTCCTTTTAGTGCCAAAAAGAACATGAGACTGGAGACCCATCCTGGATCTCAGCAAATTAAACAAATTTGTAAAGAAGACCAAGTTCCGGATGGTGACACTGCAGTAATTTCTCCCCTTTTTAGGGAAAGACAATTGTATGTGCTCTATAGACCTCCAAGATGCGTACTACCACATAAAAATGGACAGGCCATCAAGGAGTCATCTTTGCTTCTGGCTGGGAGCCAGTCACTACCAGTTTCGAGCTCTGCCCTTTGGTCTCACTACAGCCCCTAGAATGTTCAAATGCATGGCAGTGGTTGCGGCTCACTTGAGGCACCTAGGGTTCCAAGTGTTTCCATACCTAGATGACTGGCTCCTAACTGCCACCACCAAGCATCTACTCCAACAAGCAAGGGACGCCACCTTTCAACTCTGTTCACATTTGGGGATTAGTATAAATTCAGAAAAATTTGTTTTGTTGCCATCGCAACATATTTATACAAGAGCACACCGAAACACAGTCTCTATGATGGCAAGACTATTGGAGGAAAGCAAATTCTCAATCTCATGGTGAAGACCAAAGTCAAAGCAAAAACAGTTCAACTCCTGGAAACCATGGCAGCAGCGATAACTTTAGTCCCTTTAACTGACATGCACATGAGAATTCTTCAGTGGCTTTTATTTTCCCAATGGTCGTTACAATAACTACCCATGTCTCACAAAGTCACGATCATGGAATCTTGCAAGAGAGCCCTGAGATGGTGGCTCCTTTCCAGCCATGTGACAGTAGGTTGTCCCTTTCTTCCTCAGCAGCCTATAGCCACGTCGACCACAGACACCTCCCAGATAGGATGGGAGTGTTATCTGGGGTGGACCTTCCAAGGCACCTGGCAGGACCACGAGGACCACCTGCACATCAATGTCCTAGAGATGAAAGCTGTGCTCTTGGTGTTGCAGGCACTTCAGAGCTCTCTTCCACTGGGAACGATTGCAATTCAGACAGACAACGTGTCGGTGGACTGGTACATAAAAACGGAAGAACCAGGTCTTGCCTCCTTTGTCGAGAGGCACTCCAAGTGTGGGAATGGGCAACATCTTCCCAATGCTTTGTAGTGGCAACGCATATCCTGGGGAGATCCAATGTCATAGCAGACAGACTCAGCAGGGCAATACTCATGCCTCATGAGTGGTCCCAAAAGCAAGAGATAGCGGAAAGGATTTTCTGAACGTGGGGCCAGCCTTGCTGCGACCACTTTGCCACCCCCCCAAACACCAAATGCAGCAATCACTTTGTCCTAGTCCCCCCTCCGGGGGAGTCACTAAGGGGTGCACTAGTGCACAATCGGCCCTTGGGAATTCTTTATGCCTTTCCCCCCTTCCCTGTCCTACCCAAAGTTTTTCAGAAAACCAAATCCTTGGGAAAGGCTGATTCTCATTGCCCCATACTGGCCTCGTCAGATCTGGTTTCCCTTCCTGTGGCCTCATCTTCAGGAGGAACCATGGATTCTGGACCCAATTTCAGACCTTCTGACCCATTTGTCGGGAACGCACCACTCCTCCCTCCAGACCCTCAAGTTGACAGCTTGGCTGCTCCAGTTCCAAATATAGTCAGGCTTCCCACTCTCACACCAGCAGTAAAGCACATACTTCTTTCCTCATATAAGTCCTCTACGAGAAAATTATATCTCAGTAAATGGAGGAGATTCTCTTATTGGGCTTCAGAAAGAAATCTTGACCCTTTTTCTGCACCTATTAGCTCTATTTTGGATTTCCTGGCTGAATTGTGTCATAAAGCTTCCGCAGCAGCTATTATCAGGGTTCAGTTGGCTGCAATTTCCAGTTTTCATGCAGGTGATTTAACCCCAAATTTGATGTCCCACAAATTATGCAGAGCATTTCTGAAGGGCACCTGCTTATTAAGACCTCCCGTCAAGGAACCTCTTCCAGCTTGGGACCTAAATTTTGTACACTCTCGCCTGATCCTTCAACATGTGACATCAAATTTTTATCATGGAAAACTATTTTACTGATTGCTATCACATCTGCTGGAAGAGTCTCTGAGCTTCAAGCTTTGTGACTCAGACCTCCTTATATGATTTTCCATAAGGACAGGGTGTCTGTGCGAACTAATCCAGCTTTATTAAAAGTGTGTTTGGAAGCTAGTCTTAATCAGTCTATTGAGCTCCCAGTTTTTTTCCCCAATCATGGTGACAAGGCAGAATATGCACTCCATCAGTTGAATGTACATAGACAGCTTCATTTCTCTTTACACAGAACTAAAGTCTTCAGGAAGCCTGATCAGCTGTTCATCTCCTTTTCAGAGGCTAAAAAAGGTGATCCTGTTTTAAAGGGCATGTTTTTGAGATGGCTTTCAAATTGTATCCCCTTTAGATTTGAAAGTCACTCCACAAGGACGATTGCAACTTCATCTGCATTTCAGGCTAGGTTGCCACTAGATAATATGTGTGTTGCAGCTACATGGGCCAAACCTCACACCTTCATTACTCATTACAAGGTGTAGACGTGACCTCCAGGGATAGGGTGTCTTTTGGTTCCACTGTCCTGAAAAATATACTGCCATGAGCCGCCCAGGATATATGGTGCTAGGGACACTGTCCCAACTAGTAAGAATGAGGGCAAGATTGGACAAAGTAACATAAAGAAGTTATGTACTTACCATAATGTTCCATGTTTGTTGTCCATCTTGCCTTTATTCTTACATCCCACTCACCTTCCCCCAGCTTAGAGTTTCCGGAGGACCAAGAGGAATTTTTCTTTTTACTTAGGAAGTTTTCTGATTTTCTCTGTATGTAATGTGATACAATGCTGTACAAGTTGATATTTACTACAAGTGTCAGCAAACAAGATCTGAGTTAGCACACCAGTGCACCATGGGATAGGGTGTTCAGCCATGAGCCAAGTGGAACACACTGAGCTTTAGAGTGTGGCCGAGTCGGAACCGAGGATCGGTTCTGAGCCGAACCGGTAAGAATGAAGGCAAGATGGACAACAAACATGGAACATAATGGTAAGTACATAACCATGACTTCTTTTTTTTTTTCTTTTCATAATGGCTATGCAATCTAGATTGTTCTGTTATGTAAATGGCCTAACAGGTATAGGCAAAAAGGTAAGAATATTGAATTACATTAAAGCATGCAGACTGCAAATAGAAATACTGCAGGAGACACTTTTGAAAAGGAATGAGGATGTGAATTTGACAAGCATGCAGACTGTAAATAGAAATACTGCAGGAGACGAGTTTGAAAAGTTATGTAGATGTGAATTTGACAATGAAAGGGTTTCAGAATGGATATTCGGCAGAAGATCGGGGACAAATGAAGAGGAGTAATTATATAAATTTCTAGAAGAGTTCCAGTAGTGATAGAAGAGGAAAAAATGATAAAAAGGGTAGACTTGTTGTAGTAAGGGGCTATTGACAAGGGAGAAGGATTACATAGGCATGTATTTGTATTCCACCAAAAATTAGAAATTTTTTTAGGAGATTATCAGCTTTCAGCAGGTACTATTACTTGTACAGATGGGCATTGAAATTTTATTTGCAGTAATGAGGCTGTATCACAGGGACCTAGAAGGGAAAATGTAACAAAAGAGGGCAGATTTTCTAAAACAAATTTTGAAACTTTTTCACATGGAACACAAAGAAGCAACTCCAACAGAATTTGCATATTATTCCCCAAGGTAGAATAGCTGCACTAGACTTAATAGAAATTATATTTCACTGAAACATGAGTTTAAATGAAAGCTTCTAGACCACGTCCAGTTACTCTTTCAGATCATGCACTGCTAAGAACAAAGTTAAAAGTGTAGGGTAATGAAGTAAATTGGGATACTGAAGCTTTCACACCTGCCTGTTAAAAAGAAAGGAATTAATGAATGGGTAGTGGAAATTATTCGAGAGTTATCAGAGAAGGTAGAAATATCTTCAGACATTATAACTAGTGAGTGGGATATAATGAAAATGGAGTTTAAAAATAGGGTAAAAATAAGAGTGTGATGATTAAGAAGTAATAGGAATTACTTAGAAGAGGTGACAGAGGTTAAAGCACTGCAAAACAAGAGTAATCTCACAGAAGAAGCAGAGGCATAAATGTGGAGTGCTAAAGAGAAAATAAGTGAGTATCTGGATAATTTGCTTGAGTTTAGAAAGACTGCTTTTCAGCAGCTGTGTTTTGATAATTCCACAGCTCAAAAACTTTTATCACAATGACTTAGACAACAGAAAATAAAGGGCTGTCTCCAAACTTAGGAAGCCTATAACAAGAACGTTAACCAGAGATCCTGTAGAGGTATTAGAGATATTCTGGAAATTTAATGAGGATTTGTATAAAGCAGAGAAATGTTAAAATCAAGAAAGAGCATAAATGGAAATATTTATGAAGACTTAATTATGCCAAGGTTAGAGGTAGTCGAGACTCAAGTAACAGTTCAGACAGGAGGAGATGAGATAAAAGCAGAGCCATATACTCAATCTTTAGGAAAGTCTCCAGGCAGGGATGGTTTTCCTGAGGAAGTTTGGACATTAGGAGGAAAGAAAGTGATGACAATGATCTGGAAGATTTTTAGCAGTATTTTAAGAAGTTCATAAGCACCAGTATCTTAGAAGAAAGCTGTGGTGGCTGTATTGTCTAAAGATGATAAAGACCCATTAAACCCAGCTTTATATAGACCCATTTCAATTTTTAACCATGATTACAGTGTTTGTATCAGCTAAAATAATGGCAGAGATGTTGCTAAAATTGATAGATTTAGATCAGTGTGGTTTTGTTGTGGGGGGGCAGACATTTGATAATATTAATAGAAGAATAATGATCTGGAGGAAAGCAGAATGTAAGAAAATACCAATCCTTTTGGTAGATATTGATGCAGAGAAAGCATTCTACTGAGTAAGCTGGGATTTTATAAGTTGGGCAATGAAAGCATTTGCATTCCCTGATACAATGTAAAGTTAATTAGGAGGCTATATGAAGGATCAGAGGCAAGACTTAGTGGAAGGATTCCTCTCTGATAAGTTGTTTGAACAGATGAGCCAGGCAAGGGTGACCCCTTTCTCTTTTATTTGCTTTATATTTAGAGCCATTTGTAAAGAAAATAAGGGACCCAGAAATTCTAGGATGTAATTGGTATGGTAATTATGAAAAGTTGTCTTTATTTCCAGATTATATTATTTTGTACCTGATAAATCCAGAAAAAGGAGGTCTCAGTGTTGTGGAACATTTTGAGACAGTTTGAGTATTTTGGTATGTAAAATTAATGAAGATAAAGTAAAGGCTATAGCTGAAAATTCCGTACCCACACATTAACTGGTTCAGCACTTCCCATATTTCTGGGAACATTATAAGTTGAAGTGTTTTAATATGGATTAAAAATGATTCTGTTTTAGCAGATAAGGATGTATGGGAAGAGACTAAACAAGGTAATACAAAAACTGAGAAACTAGAGACTATTGTTTATGTATTGTAAGATACAAGTAGTACAAACGTTTCTATTACTTTGGTTTTATTTATAGGTCAGGCATACTTTGTCAACTAGAGAATTTGTGGACAGTAATAAAGAGTTGAAGGAATTTATCTGGGAAGGGGGAGAGAGCAACAGTGGGATAAGTTGATCTTTCCATCAGAACAAGGTGGTTTAGGATCACCTGATTTGAAGCAATATTTTAGACTTGCACAGTTAAGGCTCATATACAAAACACAAGCAGAATGTTTTAATTCAAAATGGAAAGGGATGATGAAGCAGGGGGCTTGTTCAAGAAATAGAGTGACATTAGACCCAGATCCTTAAGGAGAATGTTACTTTGAGTATAATATTTTGTATAGTTATTAAAGTGTTATAAGACCTTCACCAACATGAGAATAGAGACAGGAGATTTTCCAATGGGGATGATAGCCAGTAGGGTACAGAAAATAGAGAAGAGTGGGATGGAAATTCCTGGATAAAAATGGCAAACAAACCAAAATATTGGGAGCAAATAACTACAACAGGAAAGTCATAGTGTGGGATGAGGCCAAGAAGACATTTGGATTGCAGGTTAGAGACTACCTCTAGTATCAGGGAGTGATTTAGGCAAAAGAGGAAATGATAGGGGAATGTTAAGCAAAAGACCTTCTCTGGTAAAGTATTAGTATTTTTAATCTAGAACAGAATTTGACGTAAAGGCATAATTAGTAGGACTTGCAAAATATTGCAAGATAACTATACGAGTCAGTCCGAGGTGGTTAGAAAAGACTGGGAAGAGAGCCTGGAAAAGCAATTTTCAAAAGAAAAATGAGAGGACATATGTGTGACTCCCACGTTTGCAACAAAGTCTAGAAGATTTATGATGTCAGCTTATATGTGTTTGCATAGGTATTTTTTTTTATCCAAAAGCAGACTTCAAGTAATTTTTCCTTTGGTAGATAGCAAATGTTGGAGGTGTGACTGGGAAGAAAGCAGTATTTGAGAAAATATGTTTTAGGGGTGTAATGAGTTGTCAGATTTAAAAATTTCCCTGTGAATGTTGGGTGAGCAAATGGCTTTGACTAAATAAATGAATCTTTTGAGCAGGGACACATGATCTGAATGGCATAGACATAGTAAAGCTTTATTAAGTTTAATTCTGTTGGCTGTCAAGAAAAGCAGTTTCTAGAAAATGGAAAACAGTCTAAAACTACTGTATTTGAAGTATTGAATATTATAGAAGAGTTAAAATAACTGGAAGAGGGATCTTTAGAAAAGTAAAGAGCAAATTACATAGAAATAAATGAAAATGGTGAGAACAACACATGCAGAATAATGTTCAAGAGGAGGAGGAGTGAGGTTTAAGGGAAGGCAGGAGTTCAGCAGTTTAAGATGTGTAATTTATAATGTATGCAAATGGAAAATGTTAATATGATTCATTTTCGTATCTGTTAATATATGTTTGCCTCTGTCTTAAGTGATACTTTAATCAAGGTGTTAAAAAAGTTGTTGCATGAGATAGGGGAGAATTGGCTCTTGTGGTTGCTGATAGCAACATGGAGAGAAAGGCATATCCCAGATGACTGGAGAATAAGCGTACTAGTGCCAGTGTACAAGAGCAAAGGGGGCATCCCCATTGTTAGCTGTGTAGAAGTATCAAACTCCTGTCATACTGCATGAAAGTTCTGGAGAGGGTGATTGATAAACGATTATGCAGAGTACTAGAAAGTAAATTGTGAGTTGAGCAGTTTGGATTCAGATAAGGGTGCAGAACAGCCAGCCCGATGTTTGCAGTTAGTTGTATGGTTGAGAAGAAGCTAGAGATAAGGAAAGAGTCAAACTGTGCTTTCCTACACTTGGAAAAAGCATAGAACAAGGTCCTAAGAAAGCTGATTTGGGCAGTTGTGAGGCAGGTCATAGTTCCAGAAACATTGGTAGAATTAGTCCAGGCTATGCACAAGGACGCAGTGAGTCAGAAACAGTGTTTGGCCTCACAGAGATACCCAGTGGGAGTGGGTGTGCATCAGGGGTCAGAATTGAGCCCACTGCTGTTCATAGTGGTAATGGACTACTTTGGCAAACAGTTTGGAGAGGACAGATCAACAAAGTTGCTATATGCAGATGTGGCATTACAGGTTGACTCTGAGCAAGAACTTTAGCAAAGTATAGGGGAATGGAATGCAGATTTGAAGGCAAGTGGGATGAAATTGGGTACAGATAAGATGGTAATGGAAACAACAATACCAAATGAAGGAAATCGGAAGAAGCTGAGAATTGAGATAGAAGGGAAACTAGTGGAAGAGGTTAATCGCTTCAGTTATCTGGGAGGGGTGGTTGATGGGAAATCTAAATGAGGAGGTCAAAGCTAGAGTCCAAGGGGCTGCAGCCAACCGGCACAGCGTGTCAGTAATAGTGTATGACAAAGAATGGCAAAGAAGCTGAAATGTAAAATGCAAAACAGTGGTGTGACCAGTACTACTGTATATTACAGAAACCTGGACAGTAAAGACAGAGCAGCTGAGGGAAACTAGATTTGATGGAGATGAGGTGCCTGCGACAGGTGGTAGGATGCACACTATGGGACAGACAAAGAAATGAAGACATCTAAGAAGATCAAAGAGAACTGATTACTGTGGTTCAAGCACATGTACAGGAAAGCAGAAGATAATCTGGTGAAGATCTGGAACAGATGGGAAGAAAGCATGAAGAAACAAGGCTGTCCATCAGTGGTGTATGAATTGTGTGTGTGTGTGTGTGTGTGTGTGTGAGGACCTGTGACAGGCATGACTGTCACAGAAGGAAGGAGAGAATGGCATTGAATCGAGAGAGATGGAAACCGCTGACACAACAACCTGACACCATGTAGAAAATGGAACAAAAGGTGGGGGAGGGGGTTGATTCTTTAGCTATATCCGGAACCTTATGGTAACACACAGCAGTGTGCTGAAATGGTACCACCTTCACCAGTCTGGGTGGCAGAGCAAATCTACTGGGTGATAAATTCAGCTCAGACTTCAACCTCCACTCCCCTCAGATTCTCAAGGTGAAATCCCATCCAGCATAATTCCCCCAACAATTAGCAGGGACCAGGTGCTTGCACTCACTAAAGCAAAAAACACTTTGCATAGGTATCGACAGCATCCCCGGTTGCTTCCTGAACAGTCTAAAACACAACCTGTTAAGATCACTGAAGGCACTCACAAACTGCAGCCTCAAAGCAGGCTACATTCCAAGTGATTGGAAGACCACAAGTGTCATTCCCCTCCACAAGGGCAGGCCCTCAACTGACCCAGGGAACTACAGCTCTATCAGTCTAACAAGCCTAATATGCAAAGCCATGGACTGAATTATGCAAGTGATAAACAAGTACATTGGCAACCTGTAGACACTAGACTTTATCTCAGTTTGACTTTAAGGGCAGGTTATGCCATGTTAACCTGGTAGGCTTCTTTAAGAGGGTCACCAAAGCAATGGACTGAGGGTGAGACAGTGCATACTGCATAGCTTGACCTGGTCAATGCATTCAATGCAATAGCCCACTCATGTATTGTTGATAAGCTCTCTGAGCTAGTCATAAATCCCTGCATAACTCACTGGATTGACAGCTGACTCTGAGTGGAACAAAGAAGTCAGAATCAGTGGGACCACTGCCACCAAGAGACTGGTCGTCAGTGGAGTACCTCAGGACTCTGTGCAGGGTCTGCTCCTTTTTGGCTTTTACTTTTCAGAAGTCAAGGCTACAGTTCATGGCCTCTGTCTCACCAAATTCGCAGATGATTGTTAACTGGGAAGAGTTATAGATTCCCCCCAAGATGCCAACATGTCTTGCAAGAGGGTTTAACACAGACAAACGACTGGTATCAAAGCCATGGCATGAAACTCATTGTCAAAAAATGCATTGTAATGCCCTTTGAGAAATAATTAACTCAAGTTAATTATTCCATTGATAAAACATTGACCCAGTAGCAATAAGGGATCTGGGAACATATGTAGACAGCAATCTGTTGTTTAACCAATACGTAGCTAAGATAGTAAGAAAATCATTCTGTCTCATGCAACTTATAGGTAAAGGTGTGGCATCAACATCCAAAGAAGTTAGTGTCACTCTACTCGGCCCTTATCAAACTTATCATTGAGTGCAGTGCCCAATTTGGCATGTACATATCTGGACACTTTTAACAGTTGGAGTGCCCGCAAAAGTTTCTCAGCAGGAGACTTCAGGGCATTAATAACCTGTCTTACACTGATCACATAAAGGTTGTTTCTTGGTATTTAGACTCCTACAGGCTGCTGAAATGGGATCTTTGCTTGGCTTGCAGGGCTTCCTCAGACTCAGCCCTGCTAGATCTGTTGCTCCTGCACAAACAAATAGCACTAGAAACACTAGATCCAATGATCTGAAATTCATTTGCAGCATAAACAGAGTGCTCTGGAAAGACAGATGTGTGTTCTTAGTTTTCTCTGCATTATGGAAAAGGCTCCCCATCCATGTAAAACCAAATTCATCCTAGACCCTGTTCAAAAGAAACCTTGACAATTGGTTGGGAAATTGTAAGTTTACCCCCATCTGACCCCCATGTCCCTTATGGACAGAAGCCATCAATAAGAAAAGTATTATCCTAACTGACCCCCCCCCACACAAATCCTTTAGTTACCACCCTACTAACATGCTTCCCCTCCATATAGGCATCCAAGGTATTCTGAGTCCAAATGTTTCTGGAGTGTGCAACTAGGCTTGTAAGATCCCTAGTGATCATTAGCCTAGTAACCTATGAACCTACAGTTTGTCATCTTTTCTCTTAATGTATGTGAACATATGAATGTGTTTTTAATAGTAACAAGTAATGCTAAGGACAGGAGTTTGCTGCTTGTGCTAAGGCGAAAAGCAGATGAGTTTGTTGCAAGTCCCATCATTCACATTATAAAAAAGATGCATCAGGAATCCTGTGGTTGCACTTCTTTTCATAAATGGAAATGTATCATTTTTTTGAAGAATCCCACATTTGTGTAAATCAGTACACTGCTTTTGTGGAGAAGCTTTGTGTGACTTCACATGCCAGTTGAAAGCTGCTGTTGATGAGGCCAATGAGAGGGTCACATTTACAGCCCCAAGCTTAAGTTAGAGCATCACCACAGAGAAAACTACTTGGAGGCTAAGTCCAGGCTTGAAATTTCTCAAAGTAAAATCCACTGCTCATCTGACCATCTCCACCCTTCAGACAGTGGGTTTGCACTTGGATAATGGTAGTACAAAACCCTTAATGGTCCCTTTGCATTGGCCAGCGATCTTAGGATCAGGGAAACTGTGCCTTTGGCTCACCTTCCTTGGGGGTGCATCACAAATTTCTTGTTGCATTCTCTCTCCAGGTGATCTGCTGGAGGCCTTGAGTAACTATCTTGATCCTTGAGTTCAGTCTTTTGCTGTGCTATGTTCATGGAGCAGAGGTGATTGACACCAGAGATTGTCTCTCTGGGAATCTGCCCCGGCTAGCAGACCCTATTTAAGTAGGGTCCATTTGATCAAACCCATGCCAAACCACATCTCAGGGCCTAGACATCAGGTAGATGTATGCCGGTTTAGAGCTTAAACCTCAAGTGTGGGAATTCAGTATCGGGGACTTTAGTCTGCAGCCATGCCTGGCCTGTTGTGGACCTGTCTATCCCTGCCCCTCTAAGTCCAGCACCAGTTTCTTGGTCTCCTTCAGTGATGCTGGTTTGTCATGCATTTGTCCAGACATGAGCTCACACCCACAGGTAGCAGGGTTATAATAGTCGGGTGCTCTACATTTCCTACAAAGATATGGAGTATCTTAAGGCCACTGTCTAAAAAGGATAAGGATGATGAATCTAACCCACTCACCTACCCGACACACTTTTATATGACTGTCAAATGGCAACATCTGTGTTGATGTCTTCAGATGTATGAGAATCACTATGACTTATTTTGTACCCCCCCCCCCCAAGCATCTGGTGGAGTTGTTCGTGAGGAAGCCTGAAGAGTTTGTTATGCATCTTTGGAGCCTGTCATTAGAGAAATTATAACCACCTGAAGGCACCTTGACTCTTCCCCACGGGCTCCTAAATGGGCTGATGCCTTTTACATACTGTCATCTGATTGGGCATCCCACTGTTGATTGCTTTGTGATGTCTTCAGACCAGCATGTGTTCCATAGACCACTTCATTTTGCTATCTTGCTGTCTCAAATCATTTATAGTTTGATAGGTGTATCGAGATTTTACTGCTGTACCACTTTAGATTCTAGAGCCTTCAACTACTCATCTTACCTGTGCCAGTTTCAGACCCACTTAGGAGAATATTTGAAATGTGTGATGCCCTCCCTGTGTGTAGGCTAAAGAAAGACCTTCACAACATCCAGTGTATGCCTTTCACAGTGGTATATCTTGTGACTTGGTGTAGTTTTGACTGCTGACACTGGTTACGCCCATAGGCTGTGCTTAATACCTGTACAAGGTGGCATGCCTTGAGCCTCTCTTTCAAGAAGGAACTTGGGAGCAAAGTCCTAGCTGCCTATTTTGTTTGAGGAAGGTATTCTAGCTGCCACACAATGTTATTTTTGATTTGAGGTGAAAACAGGCTGTCACCTTGCAGAAGTGATTATGTGATCTCTTTCCTGTTGTTTTTCCATCCTGATTAAGATGTGGTCAACCCTAAATAAAGAGGAGGCCTCCCCTGTGCCCAAGGAAGGCCTTCAAGCATCACTTGCTGTTGCCACATGTAATGCCATATAAATCAGTGAAGGTGATATTACTCTGCATAACACTCTACCTCAATCCTGGTTCCATTCTTGGACTGTTTGCTGGGGGGGTGGTCTGCCTTCACCCCACCTTAAAAGAGGCATCTCAAATGACTGTTAGGATTTTTGACATGTCACCTTTGGCCGCTACCTGGAGTTCTCTGGTCCTGCTTTAGAGTTATTTGTATTTGCATATTATACTGTCTCAGTAAAACCTTTAAGACAGACTCAGACTGAACTGGTGAGAGAAGCTACATCATATTTGGAAATGTTATGGAGAGTTTACTCCCATCTGTTCCTTGCCCTGAAAGGGATGGGATATTTTCATCCCGTTTTGAACTACAGTAACCTCTGACACTTCTGGTGGGGTTGAGGGATTTTGGTGGTGCTTAGCTTGTCACTGCTGCCTTTGGGGAAGTACACAGGTGGTCATGGCTGTAGTATCCTGGATGAAGCTACAGTGGAGAAATCAGGCTTAACTCTATGCACCTTCAACAGATGGCTCCCTCAGTTTTCAGGGTGCCATTTACTTCTGTGAAGATGCAGGTTTTGCAGAAGGGTGTTATCAGTTGTTTCACAGTTGTTCTTTTGCCCCAGCCATCTTCTTTTAGTAAGATCCACTCCCAAGCAGTTATCCCATCATTTCCCCATCACAGGAGGGTGAGGGTTGTCTGGGAGGGGAAATCATTAAGGCAGTAATCAGAGATGATGTGATTTTTCTAATTAATCACTACCCCTTTTGTCTGCCCTATGGCAGCAAGCTGGGGTGTGCAGTGGGCATTAGTGCTGCATCACCTCTCAGCTCTGCAAGATGATTACATCAGCAGAATGTCCTAGTCACCTACAAGAGGCACCACATATTGGGTCCACTGCTGTCTACCAGAAAAATCAACTTCGTGCTTGTGATCCCAAAGTGTGCATGTACTCCCACCACCAGGTAGGCATGCCCATCTTCCTTGCCTGCTTAGAGCAGAGCTTGAACTAGTAATTAAACCTGGATCATCTGTGACATAGTCACGGCTCCATCCCCCTACACTGTGGCACAGGGACTTGTGAACCTCCTGTTGTTGGATATCAAGCTATATTTTCTTGCCTATAGGATGGGTGACCATCCCTACTACTCAGCTGCCCCTAAGCAATCACAGCTGTTGCGTATGGATTTTTTTTCCTGTTTTGAAAGCCCACCTGTGCTGTGCACTGTACAGCACATTTCTAACCTGGAGGTGGGTTTTATTTTAACCATTTGGAATCCCTGGCAGTTCTGGCATTGAAAGCTTTGGATAAAAGCTTTGGATAAACAACTTCTGCTTTGGCCTCCCTTCATCTCATCAGAAATGTGGTATGTCATGTGATAAGTAAACAGAGGGACACAGCCATGTCATATGTCCATCAGGTAAGGAAATTATACATGTTTGGCAATGAACTATATACAGGAGCTATCACTCTCAAAGTATTTCACAACATTGGGAAGTCAAACAGAGTTGTTGAATGCTCTGAGGCAAGTCTCCAACCCTACCCTGGCATTCTGGCTTTTAGGGTCTGTGACTGTTCCAGGTCTTCCAGAATTGAGGCTCTCAGGAAATTTGCCTCTGCCACTCTTAAGAAGTTGTGCAACCTCCTCCTCCTCCTCTTGGTTCAACAAAGCAAAGAGGGTGGGGCTCAAGTTCTCAAAAGTAGTGAAAGGGGTTCATTTAAACACTCCCACTGATTCCACATCTTACCTCGTAATTATGGGAACTAAGATCAGCATTTATTTTATCACATAGTCCTGGAAGTTTTTTTATACTGTAAAATCCATAGTGATAATGAAAAACCCTCCAAGTCCTTGCTGTTTTCTACAGTTGGTGAAGCAGCTGGCCCCACCTCAGGGCCTGCTTCCTGATGTAAATCACATTATTCCACCGGACTTTGCAAATTGTGGTGTCAGAGGTGATTGGTGCTCCCTGCAGATGCTCCACTCAACAGGATTATCTGGAAGTGGATCTTGTTTTGAGAGGAGCAGTACCCATACCACCCTGACCCATTTAGCTTGCTGATGTTCTCAGTGTACCTTGGATATGTATTTCTTGGTCCTCAGTTATTCCAGGGTCAGGGTGCATATGTCAGATATTTGTGCATTATCATCTTGTGGAGGAGGGCAGAATTATTTTCCAACTTCAACTTGGGCCAACAGTCTCCATCCTTTTGTGAGGATCCCCATCCATCTTGCAAGACCTGAACTTCGGTGTTGACAGCCTTCTTATCCATATTTGAGTCCTCGAGCTTAATAGTGTGAAGTGTTTTTTTATCATCAGAAACTGTTTCCCTGGAAGAAGGTAACTTTATTAGAGAGGTACACTTGCTTCAGATCCTTGTGTTTGGGAGTTAGTCGGTCTTCAGCAAGCGTAAGTTTTCTTCAGAATGAATGCCCGTTTCCTCCTTCTGGTGGTTTCAGAGGTTTTCCTGAGTCAATGTACATTCCAGCAGCAGGAACCAGGATGAGGGGAGTACCTCGTACACTGATTTTCAATGAATCAGGTGTTTTCCTTTGGTGGATGCAGTTGTCTATGTCCTTTGTTTCAAGGAGGCAAGGGATTGCAGTGGCCAAGCAGATCTTTACCAGTTAGACTGCCAACTGAATTATCTTTTGTCATGATGCTGTATTCTGGACTTTAGAATAGTTCCTGTGTTGCCCATATCCTTACTTGGATAGAAGGAAGCATCTTTGTTCACCAGTGGGAGTGGGAGCTTTGAGCAGCCTATCTGTCCCTGGAGGAGTGATCTCAGCACAGAATCTTGTTGTTTATTGGCTGTTTTGGGCTAATTCCTAGCTCTTTCAAGTCCCCTGTTTAAAAACCCGCTTTGGCGCAGTTTTTGCACTTGTTCCGACTCGGCATAGCTCCTCGTGGTCCTGCAGAGTGGTGCTAGCAGCAGAGAGATGAAAAAGAGGGACTGCTACCTGATTTAAGTACCTTTTACTGCCTTTACCTTTGCCACTGTCTATTCTCGCCGAAAAGCGAGTAAAAACTGCTCTTTTGTTAGAATTAAGCTTGTTTTTTGCATTTACTTAATACCTACACTTGAAAGTTTGTCTTTTTGTTGATTTAACTGTTGAGGCTGCCCACTGAAGTGCCCTAGCCTGTGTAAAGTATTTACTGTGCATTTTCTGTTGCCTGTTTAGAAAAAAAGAAAAAAACAAAAAATATCCTTGTTTTCCCGCCTTTCCTGAACTAGAATAGTCCCTAATACAGTTATTGCTGTATTCTGGACTTTAGAATAGTTCCTGTGTTGCCCATATCCTTACTTGAATAGAAGGAAACTTCTTTGTTCACCAGCGGGAGTGGGGAGCTTTGAGCGGCTTATCTGTCCCTGGAGGAGTGATCTCAGCACAGAATCTTGTTGTTTATTGGCCTTTTGGGCTAATTCCTAGCTCTTTCAAGTCCCCTGTTTAAAAACCCGCTTTGGCGCTTGTTCCGAATCAGCAAAGCTCCTTGTGGTCCTGCAGAGTGGTGCTAGCAGCAGAGAGACGAAAAAGAGTGACTGCTACCTGATTTAAGTACCTTTTACTGCCTTTACCTTTGCCACTGTCTATTCTCGCCGAAAAGCGAGTAAAAACTGCTCTTTTGTTAGAATTAAGCTTGTTTTTTTGCATTTACTTAATACCTGCACTTTAAAGTTTATCTTTTTGTTGATTTAACTGTTGAGGCTGCCCACTGAAGTGCGCTACCTGTGTAAAGTATTTACTGTGCATTTTCTGTTGCAAGTTTAGAAAAAAAAAGAAAAAAACAAAAAAAATCTGTGTTTTCCCGCCTTTCCTGAACTAGAATAGTCCCTAATACAGGTATTGCTGTATTCTGGACTTTAGAATAGTTCCTGTGTTTGTTATGTTTATTGTTATTAACCTATTTGAAAGTCTTTTAGTAGCCTTCCGACAATGAGGTTACCAAAATTGTTATAACTTTTTCTTGCTGCTGGAATTTGTATGAATGGTTATTTAATAGTTTTGTGCTGTTGAAGATCTGTTTATTATATATATTTGAAAAGGAGATATCAACTTTTAAGTATATTTTTAACAACGTTTTTCATTACAAAATATTTTTGTTTTGTGAATGCTAAGTAGTAGATACGCCTTCTTCAGAAGTGACGTCTCTGATTACTTTTTGGCGATACTTTTAAAAGATGTGTAATTCTTTACTTTGTATCTTGTCTTTTGCATTCTGATGAAGGTGAAGCACAGTCTTTACCGAAAGCATTTTATTTGTGTTTTTTATCGCTAAAATAAACCTGGTTTCTACCGCTCTTATTGGTTTTTAGTTCGCCTTTTGTCTTACAAAGTTTGTTCGTGACTATTTGTGAATAGTTCCTGTGTTGCCCATATCCTTACTTGGATAGAAGGAAACTTCTTTGTTCACCAGTGGGAGTGGGGAGCTTTGAGCGGCCTATCTGTCCCTGGAGGAGTGATCTCAGCCCAGAATCTTGTTGTTTATTGGCCATTTTGGGCTAATTCCTGGCTCTTTCAAGTCCCCTGTTTAAAAACCCGCTTTAGCGCGGCTTTGCGCGATTTTGCGCATTGCGCGGCATTAGGCAGCACCGCCTAAACAGGTTTAAACTATTACCAGCTCCACAGAGTCTGCTCTTCACTTTTTCCCTTGGAACTGATCTGCATCTCAAAGGAAGCACTCGCTATTTTCACTTTATAACCTTTCACTTGCACTTAGAGTAGATTTTAAAAAGCACTAAAACCTCTCTTATGCTCTTATAAATACTTAACTGATCCTCCTAGATCAGTCAAAAGTAGTAATCATAAATATCCTGACATGTCCAAAGGTCACTTTCATGTGTACTCTCCAGTTCAGCTGGTGAAAATGGGAATCTTAAGGCAATGTTACAACTGCCTTATGTACACAGGCAACCCTCTCCTCCTCCCAACAAACTCAAATATATGTGAGAGATGCAACTATATTGCCAAACTGGAGGCTGAGCTCTCTTGACCCATGACTGGCACAGTCAATCAGGAGAAGAAGGTAACCACACACGCCACAAATCCAGTCTCACATAGACCTATAGCAACAGCAAACCAAACACACAAACACACAAAACATACTCGGAGGCTCTAAGTAAAAATCTGCCTATGCAGCAGAGACCTCCAAAGCAGACACCCAAACAACTGCTACTCCACAACAATACCCACGTATCACATAGTCCACAAAGTCAGTGTGCCACGCAGTCACAGCCCTCAAGGCTAATCAACACACCTAATACACTTGTAATAGGTGACTCTATAGTCATACACACTGACGTCCCACTCACCAGGCTGAACAAGGAGAAGGTCACTGTAAGCTGTCTGTCGGGTGCCAGGATCTGCCACATAACACACGCACTCAGGTCACTCCAAAGCAAGTACAACTATGACTCCATCATTGTCCATGCTGGTGTGAATGACCTGAGACGTACCTCCCTGGACTACATGAAAAGAGACATAGAGGAGCTCTCTGATCATGTAGCCCAGGCTGGTATGACCCTGACCTTGAGTAGCATCTTACCCTCACCAAGAATGATGCCACAGTATAAAGACAAAATGATAACTTTTAACAATTGGCTAAAGTATTGGTGTCATTCAAAGGGGATCCAGTGTCTGTCAGCCTGGGATGACATGCTCGACAAGCCACGTTGCTTCGCTAGGGACGGCTTGCACCTGTCACCCCTGGGCTTTCGAATACTGGCTAAGGCTCTTGCCACCCCCATAGTGCCTTTTTTAGGCAAAGCTCAACAGACAAACCCACCTCCATAGACAGTACAAGGAAAAAGAAACTAACGGTAATGCTGCTTAACGCCAGAAGTCTAAACCTCAAAATGCACGCACTAGAGACTCTCCTCAGTATGGAGAACATCGATGTCTGTGCAGAAACAGAAACCTGGTTCAAGGCTCCCAAAAGCACCCCAGCGCTACCAGGTTATACTTCATACCATGCGTTTCGGCCACAAAACTCTGACAGAACCACAAAAGGAGGGTGAGTATCCATATACATCAAAAATACCCACACCTCCAGGTTAGTAGCGCTGCACGAAGCAACGGAAACCATCCATGTGCAACTAACAGTGGGCATAAATAAGCTATACAACAAAAGGAGGAAGCTACTTACATGATGGAGCAAAGTCCCAAAAAGGGAAGGCATCTCTGATCAGTACTAGCAAGAAGCTACGATACCTCATAAAATCATCTAAGGCTAGCTTCGAAAGAAAAATTGCACAAGATACTAAAGACAATCACAAGGTGGTCTTTAGTTATGTCAGGAACCTGGGCGGCAACTCCCAGATATGCTCCGAGTTAGTGCAAAATGACAAAAAGTACACTGAACCCACAGACATTGCCAACATCCTGGCAGACAGATTCAGTGCAAATCCCCCCCCCATCCCCCCCCAAAAGAGCAAATCTCCATCCCATCAGAGTGTAGCCTCCCAGACATCACAGATGAACAGGTGAGAGCTGCCCTTTCCAAAGCAAAAAACACAGCATCAATGGGACCGGACGGTGTCTTACACGAGCTACAAGATGAACTTAACCCTCACATTAAGTCAATGTTCATGCTCAGCCTTACCACAGGATATGTACCCAAGGAATGGCGTACAGCAACGGTGGTCCCGCTCCACAAGGGAGGTGCCACAACAGACCCCGGAAACTATCGCCCTATAAGCCTGACTAGCCTGATCTGCAAAGCTATGGAGCGTATCATCATGGAACTTATAAACAATGACATCGGAAACCTTCAGACACTGGATCCTACCCAATTCGGCTTTGTTAAAGGCAAATCTTGCCTCTTGAACTTGGTCGACTTCTTTGAAACAGTTACCAGGGTCATAGATGAAGGGAAGGTAGTCCACACAGCCTACCTGGACCTCGCAAAAGCCTTCGGCACAATACCCCACTCAGGAATCATAAATAAGCTCACTAGCTTAAATATCAACCCCTATGTCACAAGATGGGTTGCGAACTGGCTCAGGGATAGAACCCAAATGGTCAGAATTGCAGGTGCCTCGTCAGACTCTAAACCAGTCACAAGTGGACCTCTCTTGTTCGGTATTTATTTCTCTGAGGTACAGGCAAACATGGGGGGACTATGGCTGACCAAGTTCGGAGATGACTGCAAACTGGGTGCCATAATAGACTCTCTGGCTGATGCAAGCATCCTCCAAAAGGGTCTCACAGAGACAGATAACTGGTGCCAAAGCCATGGCCTGAAGCTAAATGCTAAAAAATGCATAGTCGTCCCCTTTGGGAAAAACAAAGTGCCCATAGACTACCACATAGGAGGTAATCCATTAAGTACTGAGGAAGTAATTAGGGATTTGGGGACCCAAGTAGATAGTAATCTCTCCTTTGACAACCATGTTGCCAAAGTGGTTAGAAAGACCTTCTATATAGCCCACCTCATCACGAAAGGTTTCACATCTAGATCAAAAGAGGTCTTTGTGCCACTCTATTCATCACTCATCAGGCCCATAATTGAATACAATGCCCCATTTGGGATGTACCTTACCCGACACCTGCAGAAACTGGAAAGACCCCAAAAGTACCTCACCAAGAGGATCAAGGGACTCAGATGCCCTATGCAGTTAGGCTAAAGAAACTCCAGCTCTACTCAGTTGCTTACCGCCTACTCAGAGGCGATCTGTGCCTGACATACAAAGCCATGTCCAACCCAGAATTAATGGACATGCTCCACCTCAAGAAATCCAAATCACTTAGAGCTACATGCTCCAGAGACTTAAACCTCAACACAGAAATAAATAGGACATGCTGGAGGGACAGATTCATATCCCAGAGACTCCCTTCACTCTGGAACAAAATCCCAGTCCAGGTTAGGCAGAGCTCCTCACTGACCCTCTTCAAGAGAAATCTTGACGAGTGGATGGGAGATTGTAAGTATATCCCTGGGATCTCTTCTGGGTGGCTGCTAGACAGAGGCACAATAAACTAACCGTAAAGGGGCTATATTCTGTGACCTACTATTCAAACGCACAGTCTACAAATCTAAAAGGGTGGCAAAGGCCAAACACACTCTGGCTAGGCTTATAAATGTCCTAGGGCCGATAGCCTAGTATCAACCTATGAACCTATGTGGTCTGCCCCCATTTGCAAAATACTGCAGTCAAAGCCCACTTCACCAGTGAAATGATTGCTAGCAATGCTAGTTTCAGGAATGTCTCACATGAAGACATTTCTGATGTTCTTCATGTTGATCTCTGCTGCAGTAGCCTTACTTTATGTGGGTTATATCCTGCCAAGGATATAATGACCAGCCAGCTTCCAAAACTGAAGTGCACCTTCCATGTGCCCAAACTGCCAAGCAGGTAGAGCTGAGCTGACTAAGACAAGTTTGGGAACGAAGCCCTTCAGAGCTTTACTGCCACAGAAGAGTACGCTGCTCAGAGGCTTTTGAGGATCAACTGTCTGCTTGTGCTTTTCTTTGCTGGGCAGATAAGTTCCCTTTGGGGAAAACTTTCCATTTTTCTTAAATTTTGTTAATGTTTTATTACTTTCCTCTTCAGCAGAGTTATTTTAAAATTAGGAGTGTTGCTATTTAACTGACTGCCTCAAGACTGTAATATTCTTTTAAATGGAGCACTTGTTTTTTTCTGTCAGTTTCAAAGAAGTGTAAACTAACTGAAAACATATTTTATGTGGAGAAACTGTGTTTATTTTTCCATTGTAGGGCTGCCATAGTGTTTTAAACTGTTTTTACTGTTTTTGTTTTTCTGTCAAAAAATAATTTTTGTGGACTGGTAGTTTTACCAGCATTTGCTGCTTGTCTTCCATGGGTATGGAGCACTATTTTTGGCTTGATCATGCTGCAGACTACCCTTTGCACAGCCAGTCCTTTCTCCAGCCACAAAAAGAAAAAAGTTAAGGAAAACCGCCTTTGCCACCACAGAAGGCTAGCAGTTTGCCTCACCTGCAGATGGGTCACTGCTGTGGCCATGAATTAGCCATGTCCTGTGTAGCTGTTGGGAGTCCCCTGAGTGGGGAAGGGAGAGCCACTCTGGTCAGTCCTGGAAGAAGGAATAGAGAAGGTTTCCCTTGCTGTGTGACCATGCAGTGCACATCCCTAGGGATGCAGCTGTTGCCATTAGTTAAGTTGGCTCATTTTTCCTATCAAAAAGAAACCGTCAAACTTGATTGTTTATTCCCCTCCTCAAATTTTTTTGGATAGGACAATAGTTTATTCGAACTGACTCGTGTTTAATTCAGGATATTGATCCTTCTTGTAAAGTAGTTTCTGCTATAAGAAAGAGGGATTCCTCTTTTCCTGAAGAGGTTTGAGATTCTGAATCTGAATAGGAAGATGCAGGGATGGCTTGGGGTTTTGTCCTCAGATTTTTGGTTCAGACTCTGAGGAGAGCTCAGTTTCTGATTCTCCCTGTGGGGATTTCTCTTTCTGTGAGACTTTTGCTAGATATTGTCATTGTTTTCAGTTGGAGAATACTGAGGATTCTCAGTCCCTCAGAAAATACTATGATTTGTTACGGAAGGACTTTCCAGAACCTACACCCATTCCTTCTGTTCTGTCCTGTCTGCTTTAGTGGATGTGCGTCTTACTGCAGGCAGCTTTCATGATAGTTGGCCAGCTGTCCCTAAAATGGTAGATAGGTTGCAAGTTCCTCAGTCTTTTTCATTTTTATAAACAGTTTTCCCAAAACTGACACAGCAGCTATATGCAACTTCAGTTGATTCTACTGTTGCTTAGCCCTTAATTCCAATCCTTTTCCTTCTAATAAGGATGGGAAAATTATTGATAGGTATGGAAAAAAATTGTATTTCTCTGCAACTTTGATTTTCAGAATTTCAAATTGTTGGGTTCGTATGTTGAAGTTTGTTCTGGCAAACTGTGAAAGTATGAGGAATGTTTCATCTACAATTTTTTTTCTTATGAAGAAACATCTGCTTTAATTAACTTAGATTCTTTTATCGAGCAGGTCAGTAGTCCTTGTTTGCAGTGTGTGTATAACTGTTGATTTTTCGTCAGGGCTGTGGCTACCAGTCCTTTTTTAAGGAGGTTTACTTGGCTGCATTCTCAGAACCTTCCAGAAAATGTAAAAAATGAGATTTAAATTCTGCCTTGGATAGATATTTAGTCTTTGACACTTCTCCTGCTGAGATGATCAAAAAGTGAGATGAAAGGGATTTTTCAGCTCTTGTTTTCCAAACTGTGCAAGGGCTTTATGTCCTCATCCAGTTTAAAAGGACATGTTTAAGAAGGAATGGCAAGGGTTTCCAAAAAGAAGACTCAAACCTCCCAATTCAAGAGACCTTGTGACCCCATCCCCACCCTGTCCAGTTTTCTTTTTCAGAAAGTCTGAGTTTCCATTTTTCTCTCTGACAGCAGATTGCTTCAGACAAATGAGTTCTGAAAATCATTAATCAGGTTTACAGATGGCAGTGGTAGGAAATTCCTCCTTTCCAGTGAGTAATTCCTCATCCTTCAGATCAGATTTTCGTGTTCCTACCTGTTCATCACATGCTGTCCCAAGAAGTGATAGAACCAGTTCCTCCTCCTTCCCAAGTGGATAAGAGATTTTATTCAGGGATGTTACTTGTGCCAAAGAAAGAAAATGCTTGGAGACCAGTTCTCTATCTTTCTTTTCTAAACCTGTTTGCTCCCAAGTTCAAAATGCTGTCACTTCACAATATGTTATCTTACCTCTTCTTCCCCTGGTAAAACTAGACTTAAAAGGTGAGTATCATCACATCCCTATTCATCTAGACTTTGGATAATTCTTAAAGTTGTGTGTGTGTATCACATTATCAGTTCTCTGCCTTAACTTTGGACTATCCACTGCAGCAAAAGTATTCTTAGAGTATCTAGCTGTGATTATAGCTCATTGTAGGCTACAGGGTATCCACATTTTCCATATTTAGATGTCTTGCTCATCTTTGCAGAGTCTTTTTCAAGGTGACAGGAATCACCGTTGGGTGAGAGATGTCTTGCACATACTGGGATTCCAGGAGAACATTCAAAATCTTTCTCAACTCCCTCACACGGGATTTTGCTCCTGGGATGTCATATCGACACCTCAGTTCAAAGAGCCTTTCTTCTACAGGAAAAATAGACCATTATCTAGATCTGTTTCTAAGGTTTTCCCTCAGACTTTGGTCACTGGGCAGGAATACTGGATACAGGCCTGGAACTCCTTGCCTGTATCCAGGTTAATACTCTCCCTTGCATCTTTCAAAACCACTCTGAAAGACTTTCAAGCTAAAATCTGGCTCTGTTCTTGCTCAAAACCAGGATGAACTGTATCCCTAAATGTGAACAAGTTACCTTTTCATTCTTTATAACTACTTACTCTCCCTTCTTCACTTACTTCCTTACTTCTGTTCCCTGACTTTATTTCTAAACGTACCACAAGTCTCTTTTTCCATCACTTAATATTTTAATTCCTTTTTGTATTACACTGACTTATTTAATTTCGTTACAAACTGTCTAAAATTTCTCAAAATATTAAGTAATTGTCATATAACTTGTATCGATTCCTAACCAATGATGTGAAGTTGTTCAATCTCGCCGTTCATTCTTGCACATGGGTTCGGAGCCGATCTGTTGGCTCCAAGTCGGCCACATTACTAGCTGAAGATCTCAGAGTAGCTCAAGGCCAGGTCCCTATCCCATGATGCTCTCTGTCCTACCTCGGATCTAGTTTGCCTCTGCAACAGATCGGTGGTTGTTGGAGAGCTCAGGCCATTTTGTGAAACTTTTTTCTAATATATTTTATATTTATAGCTAAGTTTTTGGCTAGTTTTCTGTTCAAACTGTTTTTTTGGGCTAGTTAGCCTTAGTTTAGCTCAGTTTTTGTTCTATTCGACGAGATTTTGTCCTGTTAAGAGCGGCTGCTCTTAGGCATTTGGCCGTGCTTTAGTTATAATAGTTCCCTATCCAGCTATTAGCATGTGTTTAGATAGTTCTTCAACAGTTAAGCTTTATAGGTAGCTTTTTGCTAGTTTAATTATATATTTGGCATTACTTAGCTAGCCTTATGAAACCTCTTCTACTGTCTATCCTCCTAAGAGAGATTCCAGGACTATGGACAGGTGTGGGAAATGCATCTTTAGTTCTGTGGCCTTTGCTATGTGATAGTTTAACTACTTGACTCATTTTACCCATCTTCAAAGAGATCTCCTAAAAGAGCTCTGAGATACTCTGCAGGGTAGTACAGATGGTGGTGTCTCTGAGAAGGTGACAGCCCAACTTAATACCCTTAATTCCATAGCTTGTCCATGCGGCTCATTTCCTGTGCAGCCGATGGTTCGAGTCGAGCAGCGGGTTCAGCAATAGCTCTTCAGAGACATTCCTGGATGCGCTTATGCTCTTATGCTCTTTTGAGGAAGCCTTCGTGTTCTTTTGTAAACACCCTATTCAATGGCTCATCTCCTTTTGGGCCCAAAGTCAAGGAGACGCTCACTAGGTGTGAGCAAGATGGAAAGACTCTATCTGCCGTAGGAGTCTGTTTTTCCACCCCTACCAGACCATACCCCAAAGGGCAGAAAGGTGGAAAAATGTGGTTCCGGAAGTCCCAAGGAGCTTTCCAGAACACACATAGTGAACCCCCCCCTCCAGGGGCAGAGGAGGGGGTAATAATGGAAGACGCTACTCCGGCGGCAGAGGGGGTCTGCAAAACCAGGGTGACAGGGATCAGTTCTTTGGTAAGCCGTACCAGCGCTCCTGAAAGGAGGCCCAACTGTCCTACTCTGGAGGCAGTTGAGGTTCTCTTGGCTTTGTATCCGGATGTCTGGCTAGGAATTACAGGAGATTCTTGAGTACAAAGCATTGTTAACAGAGGTTACATCATCCCATTCTTAGAAACCCCTCCTGTTTGAAAGAAAATCCCAGACGTTCCTCCCAGTCTCAGGGATCAAGCAGCCATAGAAATCCAGAGGCTGCAGGAAAAAAGATTCATCCAGCCAGTCCAATCTGGACAACTGGCTCCTTACCACCTCCAGGCATCAACTAATACTGTCCAGGGATCTCACTCTCGATCTCTGCTGTCAGTTAGGCGTAACTATAAATTTCGACAAGTCTGCGGTGTCACCATCACAGTGTATCTCCTTTATCGGAGCAGACACCACCACCACCACAGTAAAATTGCCTCTGGACAGAATAGCCACTCTTCGAAACCAGGTATCAGACATGACCTGCCACCAGATTACAGTAGGTCGACCATTTGTTTCTCCCCCACCATCAACCCCAGTGACCATGGATGCTTCTCTGATGGGGGGGGCTTTTTCAGGAAAGAACAGATCAAGGCACCTGGTCGGAGACAGAGTCACAGTTGCACATCAATGTTCTGGAGCTGAGAGCAGTGCAGTGCTTTTGGCATTGCAGCACTTCCATGACTCTCTTCCTGTAGGGACGATTGTGATACAGACCAACAACATATCTGTGGTCTGGTACATCAACAAGCAAGGGGGAACCAAGTCTTACCCACTATGTCGAGAGGCCTTGAGAATTTGGCAGTGGGCAGTGTCCACCGGGCTCTTTCTGATAGCAATGCATATCCTGGGGAAATCCATTGTGATCTTGGACAAACTGAGCAGAGCCATTCCGTTACCGCACGAGTGGTCTCTCAAAGACGAGGTTGCGGAGATGATTTTCCGCAGATGGGGCCAGCCTTTCTGCGACCTGTTTGCATTCCCTATGAATGCCAAATGCAGAAGCTACTTTGTCCTGAATTCCCCACCAGGGAACAGCCCAAGGGACTCGCTCCTACACGATTGGCCCTCGGGCCTCCTATATGCCTTTCCACCAACTCCCCTGATTCCGAAATTCTTACAGAAATCCAAAGCCCTAGGAAGGGCTGTAGTCTTAATAGCCTCCTTTTCTTCAACAGATTTGGTTTCCCTTCATTCGACTCATATCAATTGGAGGAACCTTGGATTCTGGACCCAGTTCCCGACCTGTTGACACATTTGTCAGGAGCCCTCCATCCCTCCCTTCGTTCCCTCAGACTGATAACTTGGCTGCCCTGATTCCCAACCAAGGCAGGTCACGCAACTTTTCTTCAGAGGTACAGCATATTTTTGTATCTTCACATAAAGCTTCCATTAGAAAGTTGTATGCAGTAAATGGAAGCAATTTGCTTTTTGGGCCTACCAGAATAACATTGATCCTTACATTGCCCCAATTGCTAGTATTCTGGAATTCCTATCTAAGCTTTTCCATGAAGGTGCTGCAGCTGCCACTATGAGAGTCTAATTGGCTGCAATTTCAAATTTTCAACTCTGAGCTGAAGGTTCTGATTTGATGTCTCACAGATTATGTAGGGCCTGCTTAAAGGGTACCATTATCTTAGGCTGCCTGTTAGACAACCTTTTACTTCATGGAATCTAAATTTTGTGCTGTCACGGATTATTCTTCCTCCTTTTGAGCCTGCATCATCCTGACATTTAAAGTTTCTTTCTTGGAAAACTATTTTCTTGGTGGCCATTACCTCAGCACATAGAGTGTCCGAGCTTCAAGCCCTATATATGAAACCCCCATATTTGGTGTTTCATCCCGACAGAGTATCACTGAGGAATAATCCTTCATTCCTTCCAAAGGTGTGTTCCGAGACTATCCTAAATCAAACTATCGAACTTCCAACATTTTTCAGTAACCATTCTAATAAGTTGGAGTACATGTTGCATAAACTTGATGTTCACAGACAATTGAGATTCTATTTGGACAGGACAAAGGAATTTTGAAAATCTAAGCAACTCTTTGTCTCTCATGCTGACACTAAGAAAAGGGCTACCAGTCTCTAAAGTTACCCTTTCCAAATGGTTAACTGACTACATTAAATTTACATACTCCTCAGTGAACCAATCATTAGAGCATGGTGTGAAAGCGCATTCCACTAGAGCTGTTTCCACTTATTCTGCTTATGCGGTTAGATTGCCTTTGGACACTTTATGTGCAGCTGCCACTTGGTCTAAGCCGCATATCTTTATCACTCATTACAAAGTGGACAGGGCCGCCAGGGACAGGGCTTCCTTTGGTTCCACTGTCCTCAGGAATATTCTCCCGTGAGCCACCCAGGATTAGGGTGCTTGGAACACTACCCATGTGTAAGAATGAATGGTGAGATTGAACAACTTCACATAAAGAAGTTATGTACTTACCATATTGTTCCTCTTGAGTTGTTCATCTCACCTTCATTCTTACATTCCCATCTGCCTTCCCCTCCAGGGTCTCGAAGAATGAGTAGACTTGTGGTCTGGTGGGTCTTGTTCCATGACTTCTTACTCCGGTTGGAGTATATGTTAGGTATTATATCTGTTACATGCTGGGATCAGAAAACTAGATTTGAGGGAGCGGCCCTAGGTCAACTGGTGCCCTAGGCAAAAGGGCTCCAATGCCCCCCCCCACCACATTACCCGGTGCCCCCATCCTCATCTACCTACACCAAATAAATACTGGAAAAGAGCCCCTGCTAGACCGGCACCCTAGGTGGCCGCCTAGTTGGCCTATGCCTAAGGCCAACTATGTGAGGTAGGACCAAGAGCATCATGGGATTAGGGACCTGGCCTTGAGCTACTCTGAGATCTTCAGCTAGTAAAGCGGCCGACTCGGAGCCAATGGATCGGCTCTGAACCCATGTGTAAGAATGAAGGCGAGATGAACAACTCAGATGGAATGTTATGGTAAGTACATAACTTCTTTTTTTATATTATGTCTAATTTATTATAATTATTTAATTGCAGATGTTTTTGTTTTATTTTTGAAGATTGTAAAATTACTTTTCTTAAAATTTTTGTAATAATTTGGAACTTTTCTCTCTGGACCTCTGCTGAGAATGGGCTTCTACCTAGTAGGACTTTCCCAGTAATTAAATGTCAATAAATAAATATTTCGGGATTTTTGAGTCTCATGTCATCTGATACCCATGGGAAGACTCCACATTCCACATAATCTGAACTCTTTTTGGTCCCTTTATCAGCATCCTGTATCTTTTCATATCCTGGTGCTGGGATTTGTCAGAAGAGAAATCTTTTTGGTAGAAGCAATGGATATCCTTAAATCCAGGTCTCCCTTTCTCCCTCCCTGCCCCAAAGCAGTCACCACAGATGCTTCACACTTTGCTTGGGAAGCAGTTTCTGGTGGGATAAAACTGCAGGTGGTGTGGAACACCAAGGACAGACACAAGCACATAAATATCAAGGAGATGCTTGCCCTTATCAGGGCACTCAGCTCTTTGGTCCCTGGGACCTCTTCAAGTGATTACAGAGAATAACAGTCATTTGCTGTATCAATAAGCAAGGGCAAGCCACCTCCTTTCAAGACTAGCAGTGTTAGCTTGGGATATAGCTTTATAACCCATTCTCACTCTACAGGCATCCTACATTCTGTCTGGGCAAATGTGTGGTAGACAAGTTGAGCAGGACCAGGGCAGACCCTCACAAATGGATACTAGATCGGGGATCTTCAAGATTTGATCCATCTGTGTGGGTTTTAAGCTGACTTCTGTGCTTCCTCTCTGAACAATCAACTGGCAAAATTATTTTCCAGGACTCAATGCACAAAGGCCTGGAAGGACCAAATGCCTTTTCTTTTTTTTGGATGGGAATGTTCCTGTATGCCTTTCCTAGCCTTTCCACTAATATCCAGGGTACTTGTAAAGATTCAGAAGGAATCCCCCAAGGTCATTGCAGTGATTTGCCTTTGGCTCAGGCAGCCATGGATGTTCATGTTTCACTGTTGCAGTCATCACATTTGGGTTATCCTTGCCAGGGTAGCCCTCGGCCAGCCCGAATACCGGAGACTTAGTATTTCTGCATTGGTTGCTGTCGCTTGAGGACTGACATCAGGTCGTCAGTGGTATAAAGTAAGGCAGCTGACACCATTACATCAGTCTTTCTTGCCATGGAGCCCGAAGCAGACGCAGTTCGCACGAGTGCCGGTCGGCTGCTACCCGAGTTTCCAAATTGAAGTTGAAGTCTTGTAAAGCTAAGTACCCTGTTGGGGATCCTTTTTTCTTGCACTAACCAATGTCAGAAAAAGTTAATAATTGTCTCGCCTGTGGAAAGCAAATACCACACCAAGACTACCACTCTTACTGTCTCACTTGCTTAGACCCAGACCACTATGTTCCCTGTTGTTGCTTCTGTGCTTTAATGCCAGGACTGTCCATTGTCGGGCCCTTACTGTAGCCAGATATTTTCATTTGCAGTCCTTGAATTTCTGATATGGCGTTTTTAAGCCATCCAACAGCAGATCTTCCGAAAAACTGTAAAGACAGAGACAGACCGCACAGGTCCAAACCTTCTGACGACGCTTCCGTTAAGCTAGTTGTCAGTCCTCCTGTCCCCGCTGCCTCCATGGCATCTCCCTCAGATTCCAAACCTCCTAACTCAGAGGGAAGGGGAATTCATGCATCCCCAATTGCAGACACTCATTTTGGCAGCTTGGCTTATTCCCTAAACCAGAACCAATCGGCCATCCTCAGTAAACAGGTTCTGGATGTTATCCGTGAGGCCAGACGCCCTAACACCAGAAAGTCTTATGCAGATAAATGGAAAAAGGTTCTGCACCTGGATCCAGGCTAAGGGGGCTAATATGGCACAGCCCTCCATCTCCTCTCATCCTGGATTACTTAGCTGACCTACTACACAGTGGTATCTTTCTCTCCTCTCTATTAAAATTCATGCCTCTGCTATTTCTGCTCATTTTCCCACTGAGCAGCCCCTGTTCTCACACCCATTGATCAAACAGTTCCTCAGAGAGGTTAGCAACTTGAAGCCCCCCAGAACCAGCTTGGGACCTTAATTTTGTATTGGAAAAGCTCATCCTGACTCCTTTCGAACCCGCTTCTTCTGCAGAGCTAAAATTTCTCTCCTAGAAGACAGCCTTCCTTCTGGCCATCATTTCAGCCAGAAGAGTCTCTGAGCTACAAGCACTCATCGCTGTGGAAACCTTCATCATCTTCCATGCCGAACGGGTATCCTGCAGAACTAACCCATCCTTCATGCCCAAGGTAGTGTCCACTGTGGTTCTCAACCAATCCATTCATTTGCCCACCTTCTTTCCTAATCCCCAGAACAAGGGAGAAATTATTCTTCACTCCCTAGATGTTTACAGACAGCTCAGATACTATCTGGACAGGACTAAACCCTTCAGAAACTCTGATCAATTGCTGGTTAACTTTGCTACAGGGGCAGAAGGCAAAGCCATCTCCAAGCAAACCATTTCCAAATGGATAGCACACTGCTTCCATTTCTGCTACAAACCGCATGGTAAGCCTCCACCCAAGAGGGTCAGGACACACTCCCCCAGAGCAGCCTCCACCTCTGCAGCTCTCCTCAGAGGAGACCCCACCAGGGACATCCTGGAGGCTGCCACCTGGACATCTGTTCACACTTTTACCAAGCATTACCACCTGCCTCTCTTCTCCAAATCCAGGGCAGGGTTTGCCTCTGCAGTCTTGCAGGGCATCCTAGCCAGCCCCTAGCTTCCTTGACTGCCTCCACCCATTTCCTCAGCTTTGGGAATCTACCCAAATGTGATGGCTGCAACATTGAAACATAAAGAACATAGTACAGTTGTGTGCACTTAACATAAATGTAGATGTTCGACTGTATTCACTGTTGCAGTCCTGGTTTCCCTCCCTCCATCCCCCTTTATTCTCTTTCTCCTTTTATTACTATTCTTCCTTGTTGTTCTCCTTTCCTTACAAGGGAAATATTGGTATTTATTTTCCACTGATGGGGTTCTTCCACCAGGACCTGGCCTCCTACTTTGGGGGCTTCTGACAGGGTAGGGCAAGAAAAACTGATGTAATGGCGTCAGCTGCCTTACTTTATACTACAGACGACCTGACATCAGTCCTCAAGTGACAGCAACGGACGCAGAAATACTAAGTCTCTGGTATTCGGGCCGGCCGAGGGCTATCCTGGCAGGGATTAACCAAATGTGATGACTGCAACAGTGAATACACTTGAACATCTACATTTATGGTAAGTGTACACAACTGTACTTTCTCCCTGCTTTTGGAAGTGGCCAGGGGCAATTATCACAAACCTCCTTACAGACTGGAACTACTCGCAGAAGAACAGGAGTCTTGGATATACCCCAACATCAATCATCTGCTTAGATGATAGGGTCTTAATTCCATTCAGGCACCTGTTTTCTGAGAAGATGCAGCAGGTACTAAGTGAGGCAAGAAGGCCTGTTTCTACAAAATTATATATTGGCAAACGGAAAAAGTTTTCTAGTTGGTGCCAGCAACATAACCAGCACTCATCCAGGGCTAGTTTTTCTCTGTTTTTTACAATATTTGTGTGAGACATTATGTCATGGCCTTTCTTGTTCCCCTTTCAGGGTTCATTTATCGGCCATTTTAGCATGTCTACCCATAGATAATCCTGTTTTAATGCAGTGTCATTTCAAAATGTTTTTGAAAGGGTTTTTGCATGAGATATGACCTAAAAAAAACAGTAGCCCTCCTTGGGATCATATTTTTTTTACTTTTTCTGTTTGAACTAGCTAGTCTGGCTGACTTTTGAGGTTCTTAACATGGAAAAGAGTTTTACTGATTGCTTTGATCTCAGCATGAAGGACATCTAAGTTGCAAGCTCTTATGATGACTCAACCCCATCTCATTTTCCACAGAGACAGGGTTTCTTTGAGAACTAATACTTTTATACCTAAAGTGGTGTCTGAGTTTACTGTATTTTAACCTAAATTATCCATCTACCAGTGTTCTTTCCTAAACCTAAAACTGAGGGAGAAAAGATACTCCATAGCTTTAATGTCCACCGACAGCTCCAGTACTATCTTGACAGAACTAAATCTTTCAGATTTTGGGACCAGTTTTTAATTTCTTGTGAAGGTAAGAAAAAGGGACCACCTTTGTCAAAACAGACTATTTCTAAGTAGTTGTCTAAGGCTGCTACCTTTTGTTATACTCACCATAACAAGTATATTTTTTGCAGAGTCAAGGCCCACTCTACCAGGGTGTTGGCTTCATATATGTAGTTTGGAAAGGGTTGGACTCAAAGTACTAGAAGCTGCTCCTTGGTTCTCTGTCCATATTTTTACAAAGCACTGTAAGCTTGATAGCTTCTCTTGCTCTAGCTCCAGCTTTGGTAGGACTATTCTCCAGGGGCTCCGGGAGCCTTTCCCTTCCAGTTCCCAAATATAGTTGGCTACAGTAATCTACTCGTGTAGCTAAGGCTACTGCTGCAGTGATCGGCATGAAGAACATAGTATGGTTGTATAAGTTGAAGTTACCATAACCGTAGATTTTCTAATGATTACTGCTGCAGTAGCTGCTCCCTCCCTCCTACAGTTCCCCTTGTTTTTTTGGTGTGTTGTGTATGCCAGGGTATGTATACTTACTTTTTGTTGTGATGAGCATTATCCTTTATGGGCTCACCCTCCCTCTCTCTGCTTACAGTAAAGCTGTGAAGGGCTTTGCACCTAAATTTGTATTTCAGTCAGCTCATCTTGTGCAGCTTGACAGTTTAGGTGAGGGGAAAGTGCCCTAAAGCTTTGGAAGCTGTTTGGCTGTCATAGCCCTAACAGGATATATCCCATGTAGTTGAGGCTACTTGTGGCAGTGATCATTTCAATATCTACCGTTATGATAAGTCCAGCTTGTACAACAGTACTTTATAGCCACTTGGTCGTTGGTGCATACCTTCAGGATGCTTTTCAAAAGTCAGTATTTTAGGGCTCTTACGTCCTGTGCATGTGATTCCTTCACCTCTTGATACCCTAGTGATGCTCGTTAAGGGTAGAGTCTAACCGTAGGACCTATCATGGAGTGTCTTTGCCATTAAATATAACAGATATTTTCTGTATCAATTGCTGTACAGGAAGTTCTTGTTTGATGCACTGGGGAATGTGTTGTATGTGGTGCAAATATATACTTTGTTGCTTGTTTAATGATGTCTTGCTAAAGCTGCTGTTTCTTGATTTGTAAGTCATTGGTTGCTGTGGCCCAGGCTGAACTGGAAGACTTTTGTGGGCACTTAGTTGTGCAATTGTGACAGTGAACATTGATAGATAGTGGATTATGCTGAAAAAAATTCCAAATTTCATTTGGTGGATAGGAAATCCCCAGTTGTAGGGACCTGTCTTGGAAGGTACATCTGATTCTGTTTTTTGGATATGCTACGTCTGTAGCACTTGGAACTCCCCCTTTTGCTGTGCTAAACTAACAGACATTTTTTTAACATTTTGAAGTTAAAATCGCTGGCTTTGTCTTCTTTTCTTCTGTGTTGTCTTTCCTGATAAACAGTATTGTCCACTCCCAAAATGTAAGACTAACACTTTTGTTTTGAATGATGTGTTGTTACTTCTCCCTAAATCATAAGTTTTATTTTGGAACTGTGATGTCCTGGCAGATTTGGCATGAACATAAAAATGAGACAGATTGAAACGTTTACTTCTTATGTGTTTATTTTAGGCTTTGTTCTGAATTTTGTTATTTCTCCATTGTTAGAGTTGCACAGCATCAGTCTGGCTCTGTTTTATTTAATGTTGCAGCTTTTTTATTTTCCTTTCCTCAAAAGGATGGTCCTCCTCCAGGCTTGGGTCGTGTTATTGGAGAACTTGGGGAAGATGGCTGGATCAGGGTTCAGTGGGACACTGGCAGCACCAACTCTTACAGGATGGGAAAAGAAGGCAAATATGACCTGAAGTTGGCTGAGCCACCCCCGACTGCCCAGTCAGCAACTGAAGACTCTGACACAGAAGATGATGCAGGTTAGTAGAAAGCATGGAAAATTTGTATGTACTACAGGTAGATCCAGCATCATGGGATGGTGTCCTATGTCTGTCTCTTTGGTGGAGAGAGATGGGGCCCTGTTTGTGATCCAAGCTACCAGGGTTCAATTAGCAGCCATGGTAATCTAGGAGTCGAGAGGGAGAGGAGTAAAGGGGCATGGTCCACTCACCTCTCCTTTGTGGAGGGGAATGGGCTGCTGATGTTCATAGAGCACATGAGGAAGTACAATTTTATTAGCAGAGACTGCAGGAAAATGCTTCTTGCTTTAGTAATAAACCAAACCACGAACTAAGTCCCAACAACCAAAAGGAAGAAAGCAGTAAGCACCGTGGTAGTCCAATTAACCTCTCCAAGCTGTAACTGTAAATAAATCCTTTATTGAACACGAACAACACAATAAGGTAGACGAAACACTGATAAATCTTCTTGCTTTAGGATTTGGGGCAGGGCTGCCTGCTGGCAGTATCTCTTGCAGAAATGAGGAATAACCAGGACAGACGTCTTGCACAGCCCCCTACTCCTGCTTCGCTGAGCATGTGCAAGGAGCAAGAAATGAAACATTTTGAGCCACCCATGATAGCTGTCTGAATGATGACCCTACCAGTTTGACCAGTGCCCCACTGATGGAGAGCAAATGGATTGATTGGCTAGGAGGGGGCTGATGACCAACAAGCAACGGAGGCAACAAATGTTTTAAAAAAATTTATAATGCCTTTATGTTTATTTGCTTTGTCTAGTTGGTCATTTTAAATTGAATGTCTTTTACTTGAAGTATCTGCTGGAGAAATGCAGTAAGTGCATTTTCACCACTGCGGATATCAGCACCAGTGGGCATGATCATCATCATCATCTTTTGGCTTTTCCTGTTAGGGGTCACCACAGCAGATCATCTCTTTCCATTTCTTCCTATCCTCTGCATCTTGCTCTGTCACACCAACCGCCTGCATGTCCTTTCTCACCACATCCATAAACCTTATCTTAGGTTTTCCTCTTTTCTTCTTACCTGGCAGCTCCATCCTTAGCATCTTTTTCCCAATATACCCATCATCCCTCCTCAGCACATGTCCAAACCAACGCAATCTCGTCTCTCTTGCTTTGTCTGCAAACTGTCCAACATGAGCTGACCCTCTAATATACGGATTCCTAATCCTATCCATCCTAGTCACACTGAGTGCAAATCTTAACATCTTTAACTCTGCCACATCTAGCTCTGACTCCTGCCTTTTTGTCAGTGCCACCGTCTCCAACCCATATAACATAGCTGGTCTCACTACTGTCTTGTAGACCTTCCCTTTCACTCTTACTGGTCCCTGTCTGTCACAAATCACTCCTGACACTCTTCTCCACCCATTCCACCCTGCCTGTACTCTCTTCTTCACCTCTCTTCCACATTCACCATTACTCTGAACTGTTGATCCCAAGTACTTAAACTTGTCCACCTTTACCAACTCTACTCCCTGCATCCTCACCATTCCTCTACCCTCTCTCTCATTTACACACATATGTTATGTCTTAGCCCTGCTGACCTTCATTCCTCTGCTCTCTAGAGCATATCTGCACCTCTCCAGAGTCACCTCAACCTGATTTCTACTCTCACTACAGATCACAATGTCGTCTGCAAACATCATAGTCCACGGGGCCTCCTCTCTGATCTCATCTGTCAACCTGTCCATCACCACTGCAAATAAGAAAGGACTCAGAGCTGATCCTTGATGTAATTCCACCTCCACCTTAAACGGATCTGTCACTCCCACTGCAGTCCTCACCACTGTCACACTACCCTCGTACATATCTTGTACCACTCTTACATACTTCTCTGCCACTCCCGACTTCCTCATACAATACCACAACTCTTCTCTAGGCACCCTGTCATATGCTTTCTCCAAGTCTACAAAGACACAATGCAACTCCATCTGACCTTCTCTGTATTTCTCCAATAACACTCTCAGAGCAAACAAAAACACGAAAGTAGGAAAAAGCGCACCAAGATAACCGCACTTTATTAGATCTCCAAAGAAAGCCACAAAAAATCCAACCAGGTATAAACGCTTTAAAACCATACAATGCGTTTTCGTCCACTAAACAGTGAGACTTCATCAGACAATTGAGTAAAACTTGATTAGTCTTTATATAATAAGATTTAAAATCAAATGACCAGTAAAAACTTTTGCATTCTGCCTAAGCCAATAAAAATGAATGGGGCTCATTAAAAAGAGAGAATTTGAGTATAGTAAATGAGATTAAACATTTTCAAAATTAAAAACTTTTAAAACAATTAATCATGCTGTTCTAAATAAATTAGTAGTTTAATAATTTAATCACATGGATAAATAAAATATAATAAAAGCTTCAATGCATAAATGAGGTAAGATATATATGTTAAAATAATGTTGTTTTGGTTAGGGACTGTGTTTGATGCAATGGCACCACCTGCTGTTCTTTTTAGGTTATTACATGTGTAATTTATATTTTTGCTCTCAGAGCAAACATCGCATCTGTAGTGCTCTTTCCTGGCATGAAACCATACTGCTGATCACTAATCATCACCTCCCTTCTTAACCTAGCTTCTACTACTCTCTCCCATAACTTCAAGCTGTGACTGATCAATTTTATCCCTCTGTAGTTACTGCAGCTCTGCCCATCACCCTTATTCTTAATGATAGGTACCAAAACACTTTTTCTCCACTCCTCAGGCATCTTCTAACTTTCCAAAATTTCATTAAACAATCTAGTTAAAAATTCCACTGCCATTTCTCCTAAGCACCTCCATGCTTCCATTGGGATGTCATCTGGGCCAACAGCCTTACCATTCTTCATAGCTGTCCTTACTTCCTCCTTGCTAATCTGTTTCACTTCCTGATTCACTATCCCCACATCATCCAACCTTCTCTCTCTCTCATTCTCTTCATACATCAGCCTCTCAAAATACTCTTTCCATCTACTCGACACACACTCCTCTCTTGTGAGTACCTTTTCCTCACTATCCTTTATCACCCTTACTTGCTGCACATCTTTCCCAGCTCTGTCCCTCTGTCTAGCCAATCAGTACAGGTCCTTTTCTCCCTCTTTAGTGTCCAATCTCTCATACAACTCTCCATATGCCTTATCCTTAGCTTTCGCCACTTCTCTCTTTGCCATGCGCCTCATCTCCTTATACTCATGTCTACTTTCTTCATCTCTTTGACAATCCCACTTCTTCGGCAGCCTCTTCCTCTGTATACTCTCCTCATTCCACCACCAGGTCTCCTTGTCCTCCTTCCTCTGTCCAGATGTCACACCAAGCACCTTTCTAGCAGTCTCCCTTACTAGTTCTGCTGTAGTAACTCAGCTATTTGGTAACTCTCCACTGCCTCCCAGTGCCTGTATTAACTCTTCCCTAAACTCCACTTCACAATCACCCTATTTTAACTTCCACCATTTAATCCTTGGCACTGCTTTCACACTCCTCCTCCTCCTCCTCCTCCTCCTCTTCTTCTTGATCACCAACATCATCCTACAGACCACCATTCTATGCTGCTTAACTATACTTTCCCCTGCCACCACTTTACAGTCTCCAGTCTCCTTCAGACTGGCCCTCCTACATAGGATATAATCTACCTGTGTGCATCTTCCTCCACTCTTGTATGTCACCTTATGCTCCTTCCTCTTCTTAAAATACGTATTCACCACAGCCGTGTCCATCCTTTTTGCAAAATCCACAATCATCTGACCTTCTGCATTCCTTTCCTTAACACCATACCTACCCATCACTTCCTCATCCCCTCTGTTCACTTCACCAACATGCCCATTAAAGTCCGCTCCAATCACTAGTCTCTCACCTTTGGGTACACTCTCCACAACTTCATCTAACTCACCCCAAAATTTCTCTTTCTCATCCATCGCACACCCAATTTGTGGAGCATATGCACTAACAACATTCATCATTCCACCATCAATTTCGAGTTTCATAAACATCACTCTGTCAGACACTCTCTTCACGTCTAAAACACTTTTGGCATATTATTCCTTTAGTATAACCCCTACCCCATTTCTCCTGCCATCCACACCATAATAGAACAATTTGAACCCGTTTCCTAATCAGTGGGCATGATTTTATTCTTAAATAGGTTCTGCAGTCTACATATGCATGCTTTGCATCTCATCTTAGTGTTGTACTGCCTTTATATGACCTCAGCATTTCCTTACATTCCACTTTTTCAGGATTCATCTATGTTGTATGGCAGAAGCTGTCTGTATCTATATCCATTTCTGTCATTCTTATCCAAAAAATTTGAGTGGTTGTTAGTCTAGAGCATATTTTATTTTATTTATCCTTTGTTGACTATGTTATTCCAACAAGGCTAGTAGCGTGTTTTCTGAGGAGAACAAGATGATATTTGTACTACTAGGGGAAGTTTGGCGAGGGCATCAGGGACCTGGGGAGAGAAGGAAATGGAGTGGTGAAGGAATTGAAAAAAGCAAATATTGAGACTGGAACATGTGTGCAGGATCTGAGGAAATGATTCAGAGAAACCTGTTTGATAGAAGTGAGTTGCTGATTAATGGATGTGTAATTACAACTCTCCAGTTGGGAGGGTTGTGGGATGATTTACTTAAAGAAATGGTGCAGAGTGAGGCAGAAAATGAAGTAGATGTTTCCTGAGGGGCCATTATGGAGAAAATACAAGAGGAGGATGCAGAGACAATCGTGAAGAGTAGTGGTGAGATGGAAAGAAAACATATGCAGAGAAATAAGAGATTGCAAAAGTGGAGAAGCAGAAAAGAATTCAGAAGAAAATGAAAAACAGAAGTACATGGTAATGTTTCAAAGTGAAGAAGCCAAAAAAATGGACAGGTATGAAGTGTGGGACAATTTAATAGGCACTTTGGGTGAAAAAGCAGACAAGGTAAGAGTATTTATTCTGTTCAACAAAGAGACATTTTGTGACATATTTGAGACTTTTTTTCAATGGAAAATGTTCTTGGAGAATATAAAAAAAGAAAGAATGTAACCCATGGAATCCTTGTGATGAAAGCATTTAACAGGGAAAAGAAAAAGAAAATTCATGGACAATTTCAAACAGAGGTTGAAAGAGATATTTAAAGGACATTTAAAAACTTCATGTGAATAAGTAATGGACATTGCAAAAGTTTGACAAAAGGGGTTTATGGACTTGTGGCTGGAATTGTAATATTGTGTTAAAAATAGAAAAAAATATATACATATGCAAGCATGTGGAGGTGTCATAAAATAGTGGGACAAAACAAAACATTTTTTGTGGAAAAGGGCATTTGATAAATAACTGTGACAAACAAAATGTTTATATTTGTGGGAAAATGGGACATGATGCAAAAAATGTGAATTGAAGTGTTATAAATGCAGCCAAATTGGACATTTATGGATGGATTGCAAAACTGAAAATAAGAGTAAGGAAAAAGAAAATGAAGAAAGAGAAGAAATTTTAGTAGTAGTAGAAATAGACGAAAAATTATATCAGAAAAATAATAGAAGGATGTTCTTCGTGTTTCACTGTTGCAGTCATCACATTTGGGTTATCTGCTTGCAGTAGCCCTCAGTCGGTCTGATTAACAAAGTCTTGGGTCCTGCTTCGGTTGCTGTCTCTTCTTCCGTGACGTCAGGTCGTCAGGGTTATAAAACATGCAGCCGACGCCATTACATCAGTCTTTCTTGCCGTGCGGTGCCTGAAGCAGAAGCAGTTCACAAGGGCTGGTCGGCCGACTCCTGAAATTTTCGTTTTCGAGTTTCAGAACCAAAGTCTTCAACTAAAAGCTAAGTACCCTGTTGGGGAAACTTTTTCTTGCTATAAACCGATGTCAGTAAAAGTAAATCATTGCATTTCTTGTGGAAAGCAAATACCTCATAAAGATTTTCATTCGTACTGTATTGTTTGCCTAGACCCTGACCACGACGTACCTCGCTGTCAGTTTTGTGCCGTTGGTATATTTGCTGTTCTGAATATTTTGGTGCTCTGTCCAATTATCCTGATATGTCTTCGGTAAGCCATCTGACTACCGACATTCCGAAAAAACACAAAGATAAAGACACAGACAGGTCGCCTAGGTCCAAAGCTGCAGACGACGTTTCTCCTAAGCCAGTCACCAGTACTCACTGAGGTGCTTTCGCAGCCCCTGATATTCACTACTTCAGATTTGCAGGCCTCTACTGAGACCCATTCAGAGTCCGGTATGCCGCTAGATACTTCAAATGTGGAACCTGCGGATGTCTCTACCTTGGATGGGTCCGGAGCCGCTGTGCAGGCACCGACTTCTGAGGGCGTATTCAGGCCTACGGACTTGCATATTAGACCAACGCCATCTTCTTCAAGGCCAAAAACTCAAACCATGCCTAGAAAACCGACGCCCAGACCACATGGTCAGTCCTCTATACCTAAAAAACAAATAAGAATGGCTGATGACCTTATTACTTTAATCAGGAGAAGCCAACCTTCCCCCTCTAAGAGACCTAGGATTGAGTTTCCTTATGGTACTTCTGACCAGGATTCTGAAATTTCTGTTTCCTCTGATGACCAGGATTTACCCTTATCTACCTATGAGGATTCTGATGCAGAGGACTCTCTTCCCTCTGCCCCCCCCCCCCCCCCCAGAGGATTTCTCTGTTGGTGAAACCTTGCATACTCTCAGGGAGCATTTTTGTTGGGAAAGTCAGAATTTCTCTGATTCTAAAAAGAGGCTTAGGGATTTCTTACTCCTGTCCCAGCACAGGCCTTTAGCTATACCTTCTGTACTGCTTTTCAGAATCTAGCTTGGCCCCTGACTCTCTACCTCCTACTCCCAGAAAATCTGATAGATATTACAGAGTTTCTGACTCTCTCAAGTTCCTTTTCAAAAATCCTACTGTGGATCCTGAAACCATTTCACAGGGACCCAAGGGCATTAAAGTTACTACTGCCAAAAAATCCTACCCCCTCTGATAGAGACTCCATGGTGCTGGATAGCTTTAGTAAGAAGGTATACACTTCTGCAACTTTGGCCGTTAGGGCCTTGAATTGCTAGTTTCATATGTTAAAGTATCAGCTGCATGTTATTGGATTGCTTAAACAGAAAATTATGTTGATTCCTGACTGTGCTGAAAATAAGGATTTACAGGATTTAATGCATTCTGTTGAACAAGTTGGAAAACATACTTTGCAATGTGGTTTTGATTCACTAGAGGCATCTTGCAGGACTACTGTAACTGGATCTGTGCTTAGAAGGCATGCTTGGCTTAAGGAGCAGTCCCTGCCAGATCATGTTAGTGAAATTACTGGATGCTCCCTTAAATCAGGACCACCTGTTTGGCAACAAGGCAGAAGAAGTTCTTAAAAAGATGGTGGAAAAAGCTAAATCTATGCAAACTGTTAAAGATTTTTTACATGTACAACCTCCAAGATTTAGTAGGCACTGGCCTTCTTAGAATTGGTCCTTTCCTGCTTCTTCCAGACCTCCTCAGTCCAAACCCAGATCCATCAGAGCACCCAGGCTACAGTCCCAAGGGATGCACAGGACTAAGCAGTGGGGAGCCTCCACTTCTAAATCTGGGAGTAATAAAACTCCCCCCGATGGTAAACTGTCTCAATGACTTCTTTTTAAAACTTCCAAGCACTCCTCAGCTGACTGCCCCTTTGGAGGGAAAGATTGCACTTCATGCAAAGAACTGGGAACTCATTACCCAGGACAAATGGGTTTTAAATATAGTGTCCCAAGGATACAGATTTCACTTCCACACATTACCAACTCCAAGCGGTTGGCTGGATCTACCTCCAAATCAGTGGGCAGAGGCCCAAAAGCAAGTACTCTCTCTCTTAAGCATAGGGGTTGTTCACTTGGTACCAGAAGAGGAAAAGGGACAAAGTTTCTACTCGAGACTTTTCCTGGTACCCAGAAAAGACCATTCATGGCGTCCTATCCTGGACCTGTCTACTCTAAACACCTTTTTAGTGATTCCAGAATTCAAGATGCTGACTCTTCAACAGTTGCTTCCTATGCTAGGCAAAGATGCCTGGTTGGCAACACTAGATTTAAAGGAAGTATACCTGCACATCCCAATCAAGGAATCTTACAGAAGATACCTACACTTCAAAGCAGGCTACATGCAATATTAGTTCTCTGCACTGCCCTTTGGCTTATCTACTGCACCCAGGGTATTCACAAAGTGCCTAGCTCCAGTCATTGCATTTTGCAGGCAGAGAAATATTCAAATATACCCATACCTGGACGATTGTCTAATTCAGGCAGAAAGCCAGGACATACTATTGAATCATCTGGCTTTTGTACAAAGGGTGCTAACTTGTCTGTGGTACACCATAAACGAAAGGAAATCACACCTGGTACACTGTCAAATTATATTCATGTGAGCAAGCTTGAATACAGCTTCCCAGATGGCTTTCCTCACGCCAGAGAAACAAGTTCATTTGACAACCTACTTCAAACAAGTGGCCACAAAAACCCTGCTGTCTGCAAGGCAGATACTACAAGCCTTGGGGTTCATGGCCTCCTGCATTATTCTAATTCCATATGCAAGACTGCATATGAGGAAACTACAATGGTGTCTAAAAAGCCTATGGTGTCAACATTCTCAGAATCTAAAAGCAATGATTCCTGTCATACCTTGCCTACGCCTAGAGTTCCTTTGGTGGGCAGAGGCCTGCCACCAAAACAAGGGACTACCATTCCCACTACCCCCTGCCACCCAAACACTAACAACAGATGCATCAGACTATGCATGGGGGGCACACCTGGCAGGGAAGTGCATTCAGGGCAAATGGAACCCAATTCAAATGCACCTGCATATCAATCAAAACGAAATGTTAGCTGTACAGAGTGCTCTGACAGCCTTCAAGGACCACATACTTCCAGGACAATTATTGGTAAAGACGGACAACACCATTGTTATGTGGTACATAAACAAGCAGGGGTCTACACATTCTTACCCCCTCTGCAGACTAGCCATGGCATTGTGGAACACAGCCATGAGCTACAAAGTGCATCTACAAGCTCAGTTCCTGCCAGGAAAACTAAATACATTGGCAGACAGACTAAGCAGAAACCTCATGGACCCACACGAGTGGAAACTGGAACCAAGGATTTTCAACATGTTGACAAGCAAATGAGGGAGCCCAGATAGACCTGTTTGCCTCCCCCCAGAACTATCAATTGGAAAAATTTTGCACAAGGACTCCCCACAGACAAGTTTGGAAAATGGATGCTCTGTCCTTCAGTTGGAAAAACCTATCAGTTTATGCCTTTCCTCCTCTGCCTCTGCTCTCCAAAGTACTACTAAAGATCAAACAAGACAAACCAAAAACGATTTTGATTGCACCTGACTGGCCACGCCAACACTGGTACCCCCTCTTGCGCAGTGTGTCACTGTTGGCCCCATGGCACCTGCCTCAGAATCCTACCCTGCAGATTCTGCACCCTCGGCTTCAAACACTGAATCTAGCAGCCTGGTTAATTACCTAATCTCTCCTTTACTATCCCTCAGTAAACCAGTGGTGGGTATCATTTTAGAGGCAAGGAGACCTAGTACTAGAAAATCTTATGCTGAAAAATGGAAAAGATTCTGTGCCTCAAACCAATCTCTAAGGATGAGCACAGCAGTGCCCAATTTACCTCAGATTTTACAATACTTAACTGAGATGCTTCACAAGGGCCTGTCTTTTTCCTCAATAAAAAATCATGCCTCAGACATTTCAGCTCATTATAACACAGAACCTCCCCTCTTCTCTCATCCACTGCTCAAACAGTTCCTCAGAGGGGCCAAAAATTTACCACCACCCAGGAGAGCTCCAACTCCAGCCTGGGACCTTAACTTTGTATTGGAGAAGCTCACCCTTCCTCCTTTCAAGCCAGCTGCTACTGCAGATTTAAAATTCCTTTCTTGGAAAACAGCTTTCCTTTTAGCAATCACTTCAGCAAGAAGGGTATCTGAATTAACAGGCCCTTATGGCAGTGGAGCTTTTCATCATCTTTCATGCGGACAGGGTGTCCCTCAGGACTAATCCCTCTTTCATTCCAAAGGTGGCATCCAGTGTGGCCCTTAATCAGTGCATTCATTTGCCAACCTTCTTTCCCAATCCACAGAACAAAGGGGAACGGATACTGCACTCCTTAGATGTGCACACACAGATTAGATTCTACTTGGACAGGGCTAAACCTCAAAGGAAATCTGAACAACTGCTGGTGGCACTTGCTGCAGGGACAGAGGGGAAGGCTATTTCAAAGCAAACCATTTCCAAATGGATAGGCCGTTGCATTCATTTCTGCTATAAGCACCATGGAAAACCTATCCCACACGGGATCAGACTCCACTCAACCAGGGCTGCATCTACCTCTACAGCCTTTCTCAGAGGCGTACCTACCAGGGACATCCTGGAAGCTACCTAGAGTTCTGTACATACTTTCACCAAACATTACCATTTGCCAATTTTCTCTAAATACAGAGCTGGCTTTGCCACTGCAGTCTTGCAGGGCGTTATAGCTGGTCCTAATGCTATCTAAATTCCTCCTCCCATCCTTAGCTTTGGGAATCTACCCAAATGTGATGACTGCAACAGTGAAACATGAAGAACATAGTACAATAGTGTACACTTACCATAAATGTAAATGTTCGAGTGTATTCACTGTTGCAGTCCTGGTTACCCTCCCTCCAGCCCCCTGACTTCTTTTGGCTACACCTCTTCTCTCCTTTACTATGCTTAAAAGCTTTTTGGTGTATTTGCTTTTTTGTTGGAGGTATAACCTTGTATATTTATAGATTTAATTGCGTCCCATTAGGGGGGCACCTGACATCTGGGACAAGAAAAACTGATGTAATGACGTCGGCTGCATGTTTTATACCCATGACGACCTGACGTCATGGAAGAAGAGACCGCAACCGACGCTGGACCCAAGACTTTGTTAATCAGGCCAACTGAGGCCTACTGCAAGCAGATAACCGAAATGTGATGACTGCAACAGTGAATACACTCGAACATCTACATTTATGGTAAGTGTACACAACTGTACTTTCTGAAATAAGTGATGAAGACAAAAACTGGGAGGAAGAAAAAGAAAAATTCTAGTGTTTAAAGGGTAAAAAATAATTTAAAGGGATAAGTACAAAAGAAAAAAAGGACATGGATAAGAATATGTACAGATAATGATTGTGTGATTGGTATAATGGTATGGGATTTGACTCAAGGATACAAGGCACAGTGTTTGTTTCTCACCTTTGGGGAGGAAATTGGCTAGGCTTAGAGTGGTCTACTGAGAGCTAGCCTTGTAATTGGCTATGAACTTGTGGACTCAATCTAAGGATAAGGGAAAATTTAGAATGCTTTCTGTAAATGCGAATAATGAGGATATAGTAAAAATAGAAATTTTGGAGTGGTGTAGTACATGTGATGTAGCTGCAATTATATTAAAGGCACAAGATTTTTAACAAATGAACAACTGCAGAGAAACTATGGGGAGGAAAGATGATTTGAAATTTAGGAAATGAGAGATGTTCGGGAATAGTCGTGTTCTGTAGAAGTACAGTAAAGATGATAGATGTAACTTTAGCAACAATTGGAAGATTAACCAATGTTCAATCTCCTCTAGTTAGGGTCAAACAAAAAACTTCTCCAAAGCTGATTACAGCCTCCTGAGGGATTGTATAAACAGCTTCACAGCCCCCTCCCCCTCTCCAGTGTCCAAAACTACACAAAACCACTATTCGGGCATTTATACAGATGCATGGAATCAGGAATACCCGATAGGACTAAGTCATCCCCCACAAGGTAGAGTAAACCTGTTTGGTGGACATCTGCAATAAATAAACTCTATAACAAAAGGAAAAAGGAGGTGCCCAACTGGAAGCAGTCTCTCCTTAGCCTGAACAAGCAAATAAGAGCACTAGTGAAATCTTCCAAAGCAAACTTTGAGTCCAGATTGGCCACATCTACTAGAGACAGTCATAAGGCCTTCTTCACATATGTCCCTGCAGTCTCAAAGGAAGCACCCAAATCTGTTCAGAACTGGTGGTCAAGGACACCACATGTACAAATGCCATAGATATAGCAAACTTGTTGGCTGACAGTTTCAATGAAAACTATACCCTCTGTCCCCCCATCAGTAAATCAGGACATCCCCCAGTGCCTGCTCCCTTCCCCTTATATCTAGGGAACAGGTCATCACTGCTCTCTCAAAGGCAAAAAATACAGCTTCCATGGGACCCGATAATATTCCAAGCTGCATCCTACATGAACTCTGATATGAGCTTGCAGCACCACTGGTCTCCATATTCAACCAAAGCCTGAGTACTGGCTTTGTTCCGGCTGAGTGGAGGACAGACACGATCATCCCTTTGAACAAAGGTAGAGCATCCACCTGTCTGGGAAATTATAGACCCATCAGCCTAACTAGCCCAATCTGCAAGGCTATGGAATGGATTACCATGACCTCATTACAAAAACATTGGCAACCTTCAAACACTCGGTCCCACAAAGTTTGGCTTCATTAAAGGGAGGTCGTGTCTGTTAAATTTGGTTGATGACTTTGAAACAGTCACAAAAGCCATGCTTGAGGGGATGACAGTGCACACCGCTTACCTTGACTTGCCCAAAGCCTTCGACACTATTCCCCACTCAGGCATAATAGATGTATGGATTGATGCATAACTGAGAGAGTTTGTTACCAGATGGGTAGCAAACTGGCTCACCCACCTAGTCAAAATAGGAGAAACCACCTCAAGCAGTAGACCTATCACGAGCGGCATACCCCAGGTTTCAGTCTTGGGGCTTCTGTTGGGATATATTTTTCTGAGGTACAGGCCAAAACTAGTGGGCTATGGCTGACCAGGTTTGCAGATGAGTGCAAGCTGGGCACTGTCATAAATTCCCCTAGTGATATGGACATCCTCTAAGAGGGTCTCATTCAAACAAATGACTGTTGCAGAAATATGGCCTCAAGCTGTATACCAAAACATGCATCATCATTATCCCCTTTGTGGAGAGTGATGTCCCCACAAATTATGTCATTAATAATGTCCTAAGCACGTAATCAGTCGTGAATGATTTGGGGACCCAGGTTGATAGCAGCCTGACTTTTGACCATCATGTTTCTTCCATTGTACGGAAAGCTTTCTACGTGGCCCACCTCATAAGTAAAGGTTTCTCATTCAGGGACAAGGAGGTCATAACAACCCTGTATTCTTCCCTCATAAGTTCCATTGTTGAGTACAATGCCCCGTTCAGAATGCACCTTGCAAAGCACATGCAGCAGCTGGAGAGACCACAGAAGTTCCTCACCAGGAGAATCCAGGGCCTCAGAAATCTACCATGCACAGGCTAAAAGCCCTGTTCCTCTACTCAGTTTCATACAGACTCCTCAGAGGTGACCTCTGTCTGGCATACAAAGCAATCTCAGACTGCTGCATATCCACAAGTCAAGCTCCTCTCAAGTAACCCGTACGAGTGGCCTCAACCTGGTCTGTGACATCAATAGGACTTGTTGGTGGGACAGATTTGTGTCCCAGAGCCCCACCCCATCTGTGGAATGGACTCCTTCCCCACGTCAAGCAGAGTACCTCTTGACCCCATTTTAAGCGCAGCCTGTATAACTGGATGGGAGACAGAAAATACACCCCTGGGATTCAACCCATATTTTTTCTGGACAGGGGCATTGGGTGATTACTTGTCTAAACATGGGATAAACTCTTGGCTAGGCTTATAAGGGCCTCAGGGCCAATAGCCTAGTAACTTCCTGTGATCCTATGTAGATTTAAAATGGAAAGAACAAGTATATAGAATTATAACATTATATGCTTATACTAATTATAATGAAAGGGAAAGCTTATTTCATCAGATTTATAGTATGTAGTGATAAAAATGAATTTTGTAGGAGACTTGAATTATAATTTAAGAAGTAAGTGTAAAAAAGGAAATAATGCAAGAAAAAAATGTTAGACAAAGACATTATAAGATGTAAGTTAAAACTTTGGGGAAAAAAATCATGGACTTACAAAAGAGTATGTATTAAACTGAAATAGATTATTTTATATCAGAAGGAGTAGTTACAGGAGAAGGGGAGGTAGTTGAAACAGGATTTTCTGATTGTCTTGCAGTGTGGCTAGAGATGAAAGAAAGCAAGGAATATAGAAAAATAGGCAAAGGAATAAAAATTATAAGAAAGCATGGAGTGAAGAAGGAAAGAACGTTTTATAAAAATAAGGCTGATAGATGATTAAGGAAAAAAATAAATATTTTTTACAGTGGTAATATGCAAGAAAAGTAGAGAGAAAAATATAAAAGAACATGTAACAATGTATTGGAAGATTTAGAACATAATAATAGTGCTTTGATAAAGAAAAAGAATTATATGAAAGCAATAGAAATACAAGAATTGTATAAGCAAATAAGCAGCACTGAGTTAGTTAAGCAGATTAGTAAAGAAAGATGTTAGTAAAAGGAGACATCGAATAGTTCATTACAATATGAACAAGTGATGTTTAAAGTGAAAAAGCATGGAAAGTTTAAAAAAAAAGTTAACAGAAAAAGAGAATAAAGAGTTGGAAAAAGAGATGTCTTTAAATGAGCTAGATAAAGTGTTAGATTTGGCTGTAGGACCAGATGGAGTAGGGTATGAAATGTATAAAATGGAAGGGATTGGCAAAAAAATTATATTTTTAAAGATTTTGGAATGAATGATTATGTGAAAGTTTTGTGTAAAGAATTATGCAGTGGAATACTTCAATTCATATGGAAGAAGGAAGATAAAAGATAGTTAAACTGGGGACAGATAGTATTGTATAATAATTATAAGATCTTATGAAAATACAAAAGAGACTTGAAACTAAAATATTTTAGAAGATATATATAGTATAAAGGGAAAGGGTTGTTAAGAATTATTAATGGTGAGGGAAATTGTGGATATTATGAATAGAAAAGAAGTGAAAATCATGATAGGAGACCTTAATATAAGGCATTTTACACAATTGGAGAGGAAGTCTTATGGTAATGATGAAAGAATATATAATGTAAGTGAGAAAGTTAGGAAATTGTTTCAATGTATAGTAATAAAGTAAAAAATATTTGTAAATGACTGGTTAAGCCATGAGGTACATATGAAGAGAGTGATAGGGATTTTTCCAGTGAGATGTATACTCTTTGCATGAGTTATGTATGTGATAGAATGTGAAATAAATTACAAAATGAAGGTGGGGTATGTAGTACCCAAAGGGTTAAGAATTTTAGTTCCATTAACATATGCAGATGACATTATAGTAATTGCAGGAAAAATTTGGATAAAAGACGTAATAATTTGTACAAATTAGTGTTTAAAGTTGATTGGGATGGCTTTAAATAAAGAGGAAGGTAAAGGTTTAAGTGGTGTATAGTAAAGATCAGGAGTTGGTATTTTATAATGAGTGAAACTTCTGTGATAGGTGTATAATTTGAGAATAAAGATGAGTATAATTCACTGGGAAAAACAATAGAAGAAATGAAACAAACTTGTCCGTTCTGGAGAACATATAAATTATCGTTCAGAAAAAAGCTTATCTGATAAATTTAGTAATAAAATAGAATGCTTAGCAAGTGTATTTATGTTGTCAACAGTATGTTTCATTTATATGAGTATTTTTCATTTATATGAGGTTCTGGATTAAAACTAGTAAAACCAGTAAAAAGAGGACTTTTGAATGTAAGTAAAGGTGGAGGTGGTTTAGGGTTAATTAACCCAGTGGTATATGCTGATTCATTAAATTTGTACAAAGTGTTACAGTGGATAAGTGCAAAAGTTGAGATATTAGAAGTAAAATTGTACATAAATATAAGCATGATACATTTCAGGGTGGCAAAAGAGAAAGAGTGTATAAATTAAATAAAATTTTACCAAGCAAGAAATTGTTTTTGTGGAAAATAAAAATTGATGATGCAGAAAAAGATGAAGTATGGTATAAGAATGTAAAAACCAGGAGGAAAATATAACAGATGAAAAAAAAATCTATAAAAAGAAGCAAATGGTGTAACCAGAAAGTAGAATGTAAAGATTTTTGTGGATACTTGTAATAGATGTATTACAAGTAAAAGGAAATGTGTCATATGAGAAGAAAAGTGACAGAGTATGTGTACATTGTCAAGAAGAAGAAACTACAGAACATGTATTTTAGAAATGTAAGAGAGTAAAAAAAAGTTATGGGGATACTGTAAAGAAGATTTTTTTGAAGATACAAAAAGTGGATAAAATAACCATGGATATGATATGATTAAATATAGGTATAAGAAAAGTAAAGAATATTTTAAAAGAATAAATAAGTTATTTTTATCGTATATGGGGTATATAGAATGAAAGAATAAATGGAATGTTTAATGGTAAATGGATTTTAGCAGCAGTATTAAGTAAAATCAGATGGCGGTTTTGGAGAAAGGAGTGGCAGTCTAATAGGGAAGAAACTTTAGTATAATGGTGTAAACAAATTTGTATATCTATATATTTGTGCATTTGTAAATATGTGTAAATAAGAGTTATTTTCCTTGAGCTACCAGCAAATCAGGCAGATGGTGCCTTGGTTTAATGTCTCATGTGAAAGACACACTCGGGAATAAAGACCCCCTTCCATGCTGCACTGTGGTGTTAGCAATTGATCTTCCTCTTATGGGAGTAGAATCTACAACCTTCTTCACCAATGGCATGTGTTGCTTGAGGAAACTCCTTGTAGTTGATGGGGAGGACATGATTGCTTCCTTTTTTTCTGATATTTCTTTATCATGGGATTATCATTAAGCCTTGTGCTGTCATATATTTGGCATAGCCTCCCTCCTTTTAGCCCATATATGGCATCATTGCAGTGGAGTAGAGAGGATTAATCCACTTCCTGAATTCCTATTTTTTTTCTAGCTGCTCATTTACTTACCTCTTGCTAACAAACATTATCTGAAAATTCCTTTGGTACTGTAGTACAAATCTCCAAAGTGTATAGGTCGATGTGTGTTGTACCTTTAAGAGCCATTCCAGTCTATGGACACGTGCATATAAGTACTGAGCACGTGTAAGCAAACGTGTAAGCAAGGGTCCCATTTTGAGTGCGCAGCCGGAGTGAAAGCATGTATGTGTGTAGCAGTTGGTTCGTTTAGGTTTTATGTTCCAGTCATCCATCCTGATGTTTTTGTATGTAATAAACAACTTTAATGAATACCCAAGCCTCATAGGCTTATTTGAATACACAAGACAATTGACGTGGTGTCAGAATGGGATCTGTAGTCACAACCATGAGGGGCGCAGTCAGTAATGGAGGAATATACACGAGCGAATCATCCGAAGCTCAAACAACTCGCAAACAGGTCAGAAAGATAATTCTAGGTACTAAAATTCATTTAAATGATTTTTATGCAACGAATATAAAACAAAGCATTCAAAACTAATTTCTAATGAAATGAAATGTTCAAATCTGCGACATACTCAAAATGCTAATAAAATGCTTAAAATAGCTTATGAATCACATAAAATGTGTAAAAAAGGAAAACTACCATTTTTTTTGCTATGCGTTTCTTGTTTGTATTAACTAAAGCTATTTGAAATATCCAAAGTGTTGGCAAGTATATGCAGTATTACAGTACAGCTATTTCAAAGAGATTGTTGTGTAGTTGAATATTTTTCAAGTAACTGGTGTATGTTTGAACATTAATTACAAGGAGCAGGTTTATACTACTGTTTTTTGGCATGGTATAAGGTTTTGCAATCGTGGTCCACTTGTGTTTGATAATAATCTTGAAGAAAATTTGGAGTGTGTTTGAGCAGGAGTAAGATATTTTCATACAGACTACTTTTTCTAACAAAGATTTGGTGTTCTGAGAAGTGACTTGATAAAAGACAGGCTTGTATGTGGTATTAAAGATGATGCAGTGAGAATGGTTTTGCTTCAAGACAGTGATTTATCTTGTGAAATATACATATGTATAATACAAGTATCTACTAAGAAAATGCACACTTTTTACACAGTTTAAATTTACGTAATGTATATTTCAAATTTATGGACTTTCCTTGGTTACTTAATTTTAAGCACCAAGTTGGTGACTTTGTTATATATATAAAAAGAATGGTTAAAATACCTGGGATTAGGTGAACAGTTGTTTAAGGTAACTAATTAGCTAATTAATTAATTGGAGGTCTCATTTCATTGGTGATAAACAATTCAAATTTCTTTATATGTGTCTGTAACTAAGATTTAACTGACTCTGAGGATGCCCTTTGTTGGGTGAAAGCACTTAGTCAGTTACAGATGGAATTGTACAGTTTTTATGGTTCATTTTAATGATTAAAGTCATTGTGTTTTTTGCTTTTTGGACTACGCTGGTATTTCATTATATTTATTCCAAATGCCACTGTTTTTTCTGTCTTAGATGCAAAACGTTTGTTTTGGCAAATTTTGCTTGATAGAAAATCTTAATTACTAACCATTTTCAATACACCATTTGGAAGGTACAGATTTTTGAGAATGCCATTTGGGATCAATTCTGCTAGTGAAGTCTTTCAACGTGTGATGGAATATTTTTTTCTGGCTATCCATGTGCTGTTTATAGTACACAATATTATTGTAGGAGGAAATAGTGAAGTCGAAGATGAAAGAAACTTCAGGAATGTGCTCGTGAAGTGAATCTTAAACTGAATCCTCAGAAATGTAAATTCAGGCTGGAAGAAGTTACTTATGTGGGTCATTTGTTTACCATTTCAGGCTTGCGGCCAGATCCTTCCAAGCAAACTGCAATTCTTTAGATGCCAGCTCCAGACAATGTCATAGCCTTACGTGTTCTTGGCATGGTCAACTATTTGGGCAAGTTCAGTCTAGATCTGAAAGAACTTTTCAGCACCATTAAGAGAACTGACACACAAAGATGTAACCTAGTTCCTAGTTAGCACACCACCAAAGAGCATTCGATGTCCTGAAACAGAAAATTGCCAGTCTACCCACCTTAAGATATTATGATGTTCACAAACCAGTATCTCTTTCTTGTGATGCTTCAAAGTTTGGTCTTGGTGCATTCATTTTTCAGGAGGGCAGATCAGTAGCCCATGCATCCAGAACTCTTACCTAAACCAAGATCATGCAGTATGCACAAGTTGAAAAAGAGCTTTTGGCAATTGAGTTTGCATGTTTGAAGTTTCATGATTATATTTATGGCCGACCTATTAAAATCGAAACTGACCACTAGCCTTTGGTCACTATTTTTAAAAAGCAAATGCACACAACTCCTGCGAGATTGCAGTGCATGAAGTTAAAATTGGTTTACACAAAAGGCAAACTTCTTTATCTTACTGATACTTTATCCCAATTGCCCAGAAAAACACGGAACAGCATGAGAGTGAGAAACCTGATTTTGAAGTTATGAAAGTCAAAAATGTTTCTTCCACACATCTTGATGAGCTTAGAACTCGCACAGCTTCAGATCCAGTTCTCGAGAAGCTCATTTACTTCATCAGTCGAAGATGGCTGTCAAAGCAGTCTTGTTTACCAGTAGACATGTAGCAGAATTTTCCTTACAGAGACGATTTTGATGGGAAGATTGTATCATGAGTGGTCCAAAAGTGATTGTTCCAAAATCCTTGCAATCAAAGTATATTAAAATCTTGCATCATGGTCACCCAGGAATTGATTCTACCAAAAGAAGGGTGAATGGACTAGTATTTTGGTCTTCTGTGTCAAAAGATATTGAGAATTCCATCTCCGTTTGTTCTGTTTATAATAGTGCTAAACTGCATCAGCAAAAAGAACCACTTCATCTAAACCAGATTCCTGAACTACCTTGGTCAGCTGTAGATACAGATATTTTTGTGTGGAATGGTCAGCTTTACTTGGTGTTAGTAGACTCTGATTCAAATTTGTTTGAGATTGACCTACTTCTTAACCTAACTTCCAGTACTGTCATTATGAAGGTGGAGACCTTTTTCTGTCCATGTCTGCACACAGTCATTTCTGAAAATTGTGCACAGTTTACAAGTCAGCCATTCAAAAGATTTGCTGAAACATGGGATTTTGTTCATGTTACTAGTAGTCCTGAATACCCACAATCTAATGGTTTGGCTAAATGTGCAATTCAGAGTGCAAAACAGCTGATGGAGAAATCCAGATGAGACGATACTAATGTTTTTCTTAATCTGCTTAATCACAGAAACATTCCTCGTGACAATTTACTTGGTTCACCTGCTCAGGGACTTATGTTGAGACAAGCCAGTACCACACTACCAATCAGTAAGAATTTGTTGATTCCAAGTGCTAAAAACAACAAAGCAGTAAAAGCTCAACTTCTAAAGAAGCATTTGTCCCTAAAGTTCCTACTATGACAAAACCAGCAAGCCTCTGAATCCATTAAAAGGAGAGATAGTGAGGATGGAGACAGCAAAAAGATGTGACCGAGTAGGACTTGTGAAACATTTGTGTGAGGAACCGAGGTTGTACATCATTGAGTTGCAAGGTATGGAATTCAGGCGAGTCAGAAACATTTACCACTGGTGTTCCAGCCAGTGTTACAGCATTTTGTCTGTAATGGAGACTCTAATTCTTAGAGTGATTTTTTTCCAGTGTTCCTGTTCCAGAGAACATTTCATCTGTTCCTGTTCCTGAAAGTATCCCTGAAAATCATGAAGCAGAACATAACTCAATTACTGTCCCTGTTGCTAAACCCATTTCTAATTATTACATTATGAGGTCCAGTAATATTTCAAGACCTAGTCCTAGATACGCAGCAACCAAGACATGATTGTTATTGTTTATATAGGTGTGATTTGCATGCTTTTCTAATTGTCATTTTCATTTGCATGACAGAGTAATCAAAGAGGGAGGATGTAGATTACAGTGTGTTGTACCTTTAAGAGCCATTCCAGTTTATGGGCACGTGCACATAAGCAGCCAGAGTGAAAGCATGTATGTGTGTAGCAGTTAGTCAGTTCATTTAGATTTTGTGTTCCAGTCATCCATTCTGATGTGTTTGTGTGTAATAAACAAGTTAAACGAACACCCCAGCCTCATCATCTTATTTGAATACACAAGACAAGCGACAGTGGTATCTGCTGTTGGCTGATCGAGTCAGAACTACCAGAGATGTTCCTTTTTTTTTTTCTTCCCTGAGACTAGAACATGTCTTTGGCAGCCATTACAGGAGATTTGGTTCTGTGATTCACCAGTGTCAGAAGAGAAAAGCTCAGTGCCTTCAGCAATGCCCAGAAAACTTAGATTTGTTTGGGGTCTTATGTAAGGAAGTGAGCCATCAAACAGAGGGAGGTCTCTGCTTCTCATTCATCTGATAATAAAGCACAGGAGTTGACTTAAAGAATTGAAAGTACCCTACTGTTAACCAGACTGTGGTATTGGTAAATGGAGATGAACAGAAAGAAAACCAGCAACACTGAAATTAATAAGTAAATGTAATAATAATTTTATAGATAATTGTAACTGCGTATATATAACTGTTCTACAAGTTTTATTATGAATGACTATAATGTTAACTGTGTTTGCAACGGTTATATATTTTTTTTAACTATGTTTTGGAGCTTTTTTCCCTGGGCCTCTGCTGAAAAAGGGCTTTTGCTTAGTCAGACAATCTCGGTTAACAAATGCAAAATAAATAAATTAAAAATAAAATGCGAGATTAAGCTTTACAATAAAAAAAAGAAGAAGAAAGGATGATTCGTATGCTATAATCTTGGTCTGCTGGGGTGGGGTTGTAAAATTTGTACTTGATTGTATTATATGTAGAGTAAGATATTTTGTCTTATTTACGCATAGGTGGATGTCTGGATTAATGCCCTTGGCTTAATCTCAAAGCAAATGTTTTCTGTAAAATAGTAGGCTTGAGGAATAAGATGAAAGGATGAGTGTCAAGAGAAGTGCTAAGTTTCTTCCATATTCAATGATATTAGGTTTTCATTTAGCAAATGTTCAATTCAGTTGTAGTCAAGAAGTCTGCAGCTGAGGGACTTCCAAGATGGCTGCAGATTGAGCAACAGCTTAATTCTCTCTCTCCCGGTCTGAAAACAGAAACTTAGCAGAGAAAGCCAGTGGACCTAGATTTCTGGGTAAATTACAGTAACTGATTAATAAATGCCTAGATACCAGGAAAAAAAAGAAATATAAAGGACCTGGAGGAAAATCAGCTACAAATGTTGAGGAAAAAACAGACTGGGAAAAGTACTGCAGTTCAGAAAGAAGCAGCGCAAGTTCCAGACATGACTTCCAGTAACCTAGAGTAAAATGTAAAGCTACACACAGACCTGGTTAAAAAAAGAAACACTAATGGAGTATATCAACACAACAATAAAAAGCTGGAAAAAATGGAAGAAGCTTTGAACAGATCTTCAGATAAGATGACAGAACTAAACTCAGAAGCTGAAATGAAGAAAAGACTGGCTGAACATGAAACTGCACAAGAAGATATGTTTAAAAAATTGATAGAATTAGAGGACAGAGCACATAGGGAAAACCTTAGATTTTTGGGTGTACCAGAGAAGCTGGAAGGAACAGCCTGTATTAATTTTATGAAAGTACAAATAAGCAACTGGACAGGTATTCCACAGTAAGAATTGTTAATTGAAAGGGCACATCATATCTATGCTTCAAGCCTGGCCATGAGAAAACAACCTAGACCTTAAATAGTAGAAATGCAATCATATCAGCAGAAGGAGTTGACAAAACTATGGAAGAAGGACAAAGTACTATTGTGAGAGACAGCAGAGTGTTTTGGAGAATGACTATGCATTGCACACCAGGCAGAAGAGGAATACATTTATTCCATTATATAGGGCATGCCAAGAAGCAGGATTGAGATTCCAACTGCTGTACCAGCTATCTTCAAAATACTTTTGCCCGGAGGGACAAAAACATTTTTGAGTAAGCACATGTTAGGGAAGAAACACAGAAGTTTGTCCAACAAAAAGTGAACTGTGAAACGGAAGGCAATTTTGCTTCTTGTTCTACTAGTAAAGACAACAGAGAGACTGTGCCAATGACGCATTTTCCAGTGTTTCAACGGAAAATGATTGAGAGAGAGAGAGAAAAGCACAGATGTTGACTAGAAGAATCAAGAGAGCACTGGAGATGAAGCAGAGACAGGGTTTGGGAGATGGAGAAGAATAGGAATAGAACAGAAGATTCTGGAAATATTGGACTTTGTTAAACTTGTAGTGGATGCCCTACTTCATGGAGAGGGGAAGAGGAGGAAGAGAGTTAACTTTAAGTAAAACATTTTTTTTCATAACAATATTACTTAAGTGGTGCATAATTTTCTCTACATGTTATAAAGTATTTTTTTTTTCAATTACTTTTAGGTGTAATGAGGATACTTATGTAAATATGTGTTTTGTTTGTTTTTTTTTTGTTTGTTTAATTTTAATAAATGTAGGCACTGCAGTGTTAAAAACAGGAATCTGATTAAAAGAGCATGACAAAAGAAAAATGAGTCTGCTTTTTCTCATTCGTGCATGGGGAATGAGTGTGTTAGCTTTATATTAGTGACAAGTTTTGACAGCAAGTAAATGAAACAGAATATTGGATATTATAATGTCTTTGTTTTCTAGTAAACAGGCCTGTATCTGGTTCTCATGTCACTAGCAAACAATCTGATAGAGAAATGGCTTGGAGAATATGTTTTCTGAAAGCATTCATGTGTTTCCCAGCTTGGAGAGCTAAAAAGATAAAGCAAAAACAGGGAACACTTAATAGAATCACAGGCTTTACCATGCATCTTAGCATGGGTAAGCTTTCTTTCTGTGTAGCTCTAGTCTGTGTGTGGCTGTCAGTTTGGAACTTATGTTCCTATTAAGGGAGTAAAACTTCAATATTTGAAGATGTACATAGTTTTGTGTATTACGTTAGTAGCTTTGGTGGGGGGCATTGGGGTGGGTTTTTTTTTTTTGTGGGTTTTCAGTAAAACAAAAAGTTCTGCAAGGTGTGGCATATGCTCAAATAGAGATTACAGGAAGCAGTTGTGTAAAGGATTAACCTGCCAAACAGTGCATGCATGTAACACAAATGCTGGAACTTAAAAAAAAAAAAAAAAAAAAAAAAAAAAAAAAGCTGTTATACATAAAAGGAGGGAATAATAATCCCTGAAGAGGTTAAGATTCTTTCTATAATGTCTGTAAATGTTAATGGTCTCACAGATAAATCCAAAAAAGAGAGAGTAGTGAACTATATTAAAAAATGTAGCGTGCAAGTAGTTATGCTACAGGAGAAGCACTTGGAAAGAACTGAACATGTGAATTTGATAAAGGTTTTCAGGATGGTTATTCAGCAGAATACCTGGGGCAAAGGAAGAGCACTACTTGTATTAATTGCAAGAGGAGTTCCAATAGTAATAGAAGAGGAAAAGAGACAATAATGATACATTTTGTAGTACTAAGGGGCTACTGGTATGTATTTATATTCCGCCAAAAACTGCTATAATAGGGCTAAAGAAAATAATGGGAGAAATTATCAGCTTTCAGCAAGGAATATTATAAGTGGGGACTGGAATTTGATTTGCAACAGTGAAGTTGTGTCTGGGGGGCCCAGAAGGAGAAATATAAGAAAGTTAGGTAGATTTTTAAAGAAAGTTTTGAAAGCATTTGCCATGGAAGATGTGAATTTACATATTATTCCCTAAGATACAAAAACAGACAGAATTTACATCTCACAGAAATGTGCACTTAATTGAAGGTCTTGATCTGCACCCAATAATTATTTCAGATCGTGCACCAAAAATAACTAAAATAAAAACACAGGATAATGAAATAAAACTGAAACACTGGTGCTTTTCCAACTATCTGTTGAAAAGAGAGGAATTTAAGGAATGGATAGTGGAAATTATTCAGGAGCTATTAGAGAAGATAGAAACTAATGAAAATGTAGTTAGGGAGTAGGATAAAATTAAAATGGAATTTAAAAATAGGGTGGAAGGAAAAAAGGGAGATATGATTAAGAAGAAAGAATTATTTAGAGGGACTGACAAAATATTAAAGTATTGCAAACTGGGGGAATCTCAAAGAACAAGAAGAGGAGTAGCTACTGAATGCTAAACAGAAAATAAGTGATTACCTTGATAATATGCATGAGTTTAGAAAACTTCAGTTAAGCAACTGTTTTTTGATAATAACTGTAGAGCACAAAAACTTTTAGCACGACAACTCAGATAAAGTAGAAAGGGCTGTCACCAGGCTTAGGGAGCCTGTTACAAGGACGATAACTAAGGATCATATAGAAGTATTAGAAATGTTTCGGAGATTCTATTAAAAGTCTGTTTAAAGCAGAGAAATATGGAAATCAAGAAAAGGTACAAATGGAAATTTTTATGGATGAATTAAAAATGCCAAGGCTAGAGAGAGAGAGAGGAGGCCCTAGCACTAACAGGATAGGAGGAGATGAGAAAAAAATGGTGATGGTATAACCAATATACAGGAACGTTCCCAGGAATAGATGGTATTCCTGTGGAAGTTTTGAAGCTAGGAGGGAAGAAATGATGAAGATATTGAAGGTTTTGTTTAATAGTATTTTAAGAGGGGAAGTACCAACATCCTGTAAGAAAGTGGTAGAAGCTGTACTATCTAAAGAGGGTAAAGATTCATCAGATCCAGTTTAATATAGACCCATTTCAGTACTAAACCATGATTATAAAGTGTCTGTAATGGGTAAAAGAATGGCAAAAGTGATGCCAAAACCTGATAGATATGGATGTGTGGTTTTGTGGAGGGGAAGCAAACATTTGACAAAATAAACAGAACAGTGATGATAGAGGGAAGCAGAATGTAAGAAAATACCACTGTTGCTGGTGGGTCTTGATGAAGAGAAAGCATTTGACAGCGTAAGCTGGGATTTTGAGTAGAGTAATGGAAGCACTTGCATTCCCTTATAAAATTCTGAGATTGATTAGGAAGTTATATGAAGGATCGGAACCGAAAATTAAAGTGGGCTGGGTCCTCTCTGATTACACTCTGCTTGAGCAGAAGAACCAGGCAAGGGGTGTCCTACCTCCCTTTTGTTGTTTGCATTATATTTAGAACCATTGTTAAAGAAAGTAAAGGACTCAGAAATTCAAGGATTTAATTGGTATGGTAGTCAAGAAAAGCTAGATCTATTTGCAGATATTTTATATCTGACAAAACCAGAAAGAGACATTACAGTTTTGTGGAACATACTGAGACTTTCCAACCTTTCGGGGCTACAAAATTAATGAAGCAAAAACAAAAGTAATAGTGGTAAAATTATGTACCCACATACAAACTGGTTTAGCAATATCCATATTTTTGGAAGTATTTTGGAGTATCAAAAATAATACTGGTATGGTAGCTAAGAATATGTGGGAGGAGACTAAACAAAAATTAATACAAAAACTGAGAAAGTGGATGCTCTGTTATATGGATATTGATAGTAAGATACAAGCAGTTAAAATGATTTTAGTCTCTAGTCTTTTATACTGCTCAGGCATATTTTTATCAACCAGAGTAGAAGTTGTAGATAGCAATTAATAAAGAGCTGAAGGATTTTATCTGAGAAGGGAAGATGGCTAGAGTCAAGTAAGATATGCTTATTCTTCCAATAGAACAGGGCGGATTAAGATTGCCCAAGTTGAAGGGGTATTTCAGAGCAACACAGTTAAGGCTCTCATACATAGCACAGGCAGAAAACTGTAATTCAGAGTAGAAAGAGATGGTGATGAAAAGGTGGGGAAGCTCTAATAACAGGGAGAGACTAGGATTTTGGATGCAGACCTTTAAGGAGAACAATAATCATAGAGAATATTATATTCATAAAGTAGCAGCAGGTCTTCTAATAACTAAGCTAACACAGGACTTGAGAAAGATTCTGCTGATAGGGGGTGACTGCAGTTAGGGATACAGACAAATAGGCAAGAGGGTGTGGGAATGTATTGGAGAGACCTGTCAAAGGAACCAAGGTACTGGGAGCAAATAACTAGAAAGGGAAAGGTAATATAATGGAAAGATGCGTAGAACTTAATTGAACTGCAGGCTAAATATTGCCTTCCATATCAAGGATTGATATCAAATTATAGGCAGAGAGAAAAAATAGGGGCTCCTATATGAAAGACCAACAGTTATAGAGTTTTTAGTAGAATCTAGAGCAGAAGCTTCCATTAAGAAAGAAATAATTAGTAGAGCATATAAAATATTTTATAATAGCTATAAGAATCAATCGGAGGAGGTTAGGAAAGACTGGGAAAAGATATTAGATAAACAATTCACAAAGAAACAATAGGGGATATATGTGTGTCTCCCAAATATGCAGAAAAATCTAGAAGAGTTTGGATCTTTGCCTATAAGTGCTTACATGGGTATTTTTATACCCTAAACATAATTTTTCCATTGTCAAACAGCAAATGTTGAAGGTGTGATGGGGCAGAAAGTGGTAACTGGGAATATATTTTCTGGGAGTATAATGAGTTAGTAGGCCTTACAGATTCCCTGCAGACTGTTCGGTCAGAGATGCTGGGTGAGCAAGTGACTATGGAAATTACTTTTTGAGCTATGATACAAACTCAGAATTGCCTAGACATAGTAAGGCCTTGCTGAGTCTAATTATGATGGCTGCCAAAAAAAGTAACTACTAGAAAATAGAAATCAAAGTCTAAACCAACTTTACTAGAAATAGTGAAGATCGTAACAGTTAAAACAAGGAACTGGGATCTTGAGAAAAGGGTAGAAGCAAATTACTTAGGAAAAATGAGAACTGTGGGATCAATGCATGCAGATGAGGAACTAGGTTTAAAGGAAGGCAGATGTGTAGACTAACAATGACTGGATTTGTTAAAAGTGATGTATGTCTGTAGCTACAGTTGTATTGCACGGTTTGGAATGTTTAATGTTTGCACCTGAGATTGTATCGCTGTGGTTTATTGTCATTTATATAAATGTAACATGGTATACGTCATACATGAATATTTAATAAAGATGTTTCTTTTTTAAAAACAAAAAAGTCTGCAGCTGAAGGTAGTTGTACATTCTTTTCTCTTTTGAGTGAAACTGACAGCTCCTTCATGTATTTACAGAATTGTTGGCTGTTTTTTTTTCTCTCTCACTGCTGACTGTTTTAATGGTGACCACATCTGTGCAGGTACAAGCAATTATTCTTGAGACCTCTTAACATTGTTTGCAGTGGGAAATGCAAAAGTTAGTTACAAGGGCAAGCAGTTCAGTAAATAAAAATTTGAAATTATTGGAACTGGGTAAGAGATAGCAGCTTCCCTAGAAGCCTTAATACTTAAGTGCATTTAACAGAACAGTGTATAATTTAGTTTTATGTAAAGATGGCCAGGGTACTTTTTCTTTAGTGTAAAACAATGTTTTCTGAAAGCATACAATCTGATGTAATGGGATCCTATCTCGCCTACATTCATAACTGATGGGTTCGGAGCTGATCCGTCGGCTCCGACTTGGCCACTATACACTAGAACGAAGTCTCTCATTGGCTGGGCTACCCCTTATCCCATAATGCACCATGCCTGCTTCCCCAGATCTCGTTTGCCGCTTTTCAAGCCGGACGTGGTCTCGACTTGGCTGGAGCTAAGTGTTTTTTCTTGACCTTTTGGTCTTTTTTGACTAGGGTTTCTGTCAGAATTTAAACAAACAGCTGTTTTAACAGCTTTGTGAGCGTTTGTGGTCAGTTTTGTGTAAAATTAAATTTTATTCTTTTTCGCGCTACTAGTGTACTGGGCAAGGCCCGTTTAAGTTAGAGGGCCTTTGCCCTTATTGTATGTCTATCTATTTTTCTTGTGTGACTGAAATAGTTTTCAGGCTGAGCCCATTTAAGTTAGAGGGCTTTGGCCCACGTATTTCCTTACTTCTGTGTATTTGACCTGTTGTATCGGGCTAAGCCCGTTTAAGTTAGAGGGCTTTAGCCCATACATTAGTTACCTGTTTTTTCTACTGTACCCAAAATGTCTAAGGAGCAGAAATCAGGGTTCAAAAAGTGTGCAAAATGTAATTATAAAATGTCTATTACAGACAGTCATGCTGTCTGCGTGTACTGTTTAGGGCCTAAACATTTACAGGATACTTGCAGTGTGTGTCACGCTTTTTCCTTCAGGGTGCTCCAGGAGAGAAAAAACAAACTGATACTTAGGGGTCTGATTAAGCCTTCATTTGAGGAAGCTTTGGCTTCATCTCCAGCTTCTAAAAAGAAGAGATCGTCATCTCCGACCAGTCCGTCGGGCTCGACACCCAAGAAGCATAGATAGTCGGCTCCGACCAGTCCGTCGGACCCCGACAGCTAAGAAACTGGGATCGACTTCTTCTTCCTCGGCTCCAATGGCTTTGGAGCCGATGGCTGAAGGGTCTGCCTCGGTGCTTCTTCCCTCGGCTCCATTGGTGTCGGAGCCGCAGGTTAGTGCATCGAGAGGCAAATCACCTACTTCGGCTCCTTTGGTCTTGGAGCCGTTGGAGGTGTGCAGCTCAGAGTCTTCCCCCTCGGCTCTGGAGCCTCCTTCGGCGCCGACACTGTTGCAAACGATTCCGGTCTCGGGTCCGATAATGCTGGAACCCTTTCGGAGCCGATCCCCTGCTTTATCGGAGATGAGGCAGAAGTCTTCTCGGCCCCAGTCTGTTTCCTCCAAATCCTCTAGGTTGTCGGATTCGGATTTGGATAGGGTTATCCAGAGGCTGTTCCAGTCCCCAGTTTTTACTAAAATAATCTCAGCTCCAGCCCACGCGGCTTCGGAGCCGATTCCACATCCCATGCATTTGATTCCTCCTCTGACCCCCTTGGAGCCATTGGAGTCGGTGCAGGTAGAACGCAGCGGAATCGTCCAGTCAGAGCAGGGACCCCCTCGGAGTTTCTCTGCTCCGACCTTCATTCCTATCCTGTCCTCGGTGTCAGGGTTTGGTACCGGGTCTTCCTCGGCGGGGCCGAGGGCAACACTGTGGAGCTCGCCTCTTCGATGCCCAGTCTTCCCCTTGGAGCATCGGCCGCAGGTATTCCCGGTACCGTCGTGGTTTCTCAGCAAGTGCCCTCTGCAGAGTCTGGAGGTCCTGCTTTTGAGGCCATGAGGAGTGCGCTGGCCATGACCTTGCCGGTTCAGCAGGTTTCTACCTCTCCATCCCAAGTTTTGGGTACTGGTGCCTCTGGAGACATTCTTTCCCATGACAGTGGGGCCCCAGGGCCTGAGGATACCCCCTTAGAGGGTTCCCTTCTTCCGGGGGGGTCCTTCTGAATCTGCTTCGGATGAACCCCCAAGGAAGAAACTGTGTAAGAGGAAGCACGTTGATTCCCAAGATGAATCCGTCACTTCAGATACTGACCTCGATGATGCGGAGGGGTCCCCTAAATCGTCCTCGGATGACGTCTCCTTCTCGGACATCCTTGAGATTTTGAGACAGAGAGGCGATTGGCAATCCAAAGCCCCTACCACTGAGGAGTCAGTTTTCCTCAAGGCCTTCGGGGCCCGGCCCTCCTTCTCCTGGGTGTCTCCACCCTTCGACGAGTTATTAGATCTAATCTCTCGGAGGGTGTGGGAACATCCTGATACAGCGGAACCGGTGCCTGCCAGGCCTAATAAGTTTCTTTCAGCCCCTCCCCAGAAGGAATTCCTCACTAAGGGTGTTGCAGTTGATGTTATGGTGGTGGCATCTGCCACTCAGCAGGACGTGGCAGAGGCTTCAACGTCTATTCATCCTCCTAATAAGGATTCTAGGAGCATGGATAGGTACGGGAAGCGTACTCTTTCTTCAGCGACCTTTACCCTGCGGTCACTGAACTATCTCTGTCATTTTACAAGGCTCCAAAGGGACCTCCTCAAGGAGTTAGAAGAGTCCCTTGTGGGTAACCTTCCTGAGGCGTTAGCACAGACGGTAGGCGCCCAGATGACTACCCTATCTTCTATTGTCAACTCGTCCATGAAGCTCATTTCCTATGCAGCCGAAGGGGCGAGTAGAGCAGCGGACACAGGAGTGGCTCTTAGGAGACAAGCCTGGTTACGCTTGTGTCCACATGCGGAGGCCTTTAAGTCTTCCTTCGCCGATGCCCCCTTTGATGGGTCTTCTTTGTTTGGACCCAAGGTGAAGGACACACTTACTCGGTGCGAGCAGGAGGGCAAGATCTTGACTGCCATTGGGGCCCGTTTTTCCGCTCCCTCTAGACCTTATCCCAAGGCCCAGAGAGGAGGGAAAATGTGGTTCAGGAAATCCCAAAAGTTCTTCTCTACTCCACCGAGTGATCCCCCCTCCAGAGGCAGGGGGGGGGGTTCAGGAAGACGCCGCCCTAGAGGTGGCAGAGGCCCCCATAACTCTGGAGACCGCGACTCCTTTCCTGGTTTCTCCTACCCTCAACATCCCTAGGATGTGGCCCGGCTGTGCTTCTCTGGAGCCGGTCGGGGGTCGTTTTGCGACACCCACAGGCTTGGGAATCGATAACCAAGGATCAGTGGGTGCTTCGCATTGTAACCGGAGGCTACCTCATCCCCTTTTTCAAGCCCCCTCCTCCTACAAGGAGAATCCCGGACGTGCCCACCCAGTCAGCAGGATCTGGCAGCCATAGAAGTTTCAAAGCTGCTAAGCAAAGGGGTCATCCAGCCCGTCCCCGCCGACCAGATCGGATCAGGAACTTACTCAAGATTATTTTTGGTGCCAAAAAAGACAGGGGACGTAAGGCCCATTTTGGACCTAAGCTCTTTAAATTGTTTTGTGAAGAAGTCCAAGTTCTGGATGGTCACCCTTCAGTCCATTCTCCCGTTATTGCAGAAGGATGTCTGGATGTGCTCCATAGACCTCAAGGACGCTTACTGTCACATTTTGATACGTCAAGAGTCCAGGAGTCATTTACGCTTCCGCCTAGGAACCAGTCATTTCCAGTTTCGTGCACTGCCCTTTGGTCTCACCACAGCCCCCAGGGTGTTTACCAAGTGTCTGGCAGTGGTGACAGCTCACTTGAGAAGTCTAGGATTCCAAGTGTTTCCCTATCTCGACGACTGGCTCCTCACTGCCACCTCCAAGCATCTACTGATTTGAGCGCTGATGGCCACCGTAACCTTGGGTCTCTCGCTAGGAATCACTTTCAATTGGAAAAAAAATCTGTGCTGCGGCCATCTCAGCGTATCACCTTTATAGGCGCAGAGTTAGACACAAAAAGGATGCGGGCATTTTTGCCATCAGAGAGAATTCAGGTTCTACAATCACAGGTTCTAAATTTGTTACCCAAATCTCGAGTTCCTGCTAGACAGATTCTTCAGTTATTGGGCACAATGGCTGCAACTATCCTCCTAGTATCGTTAGCCAGGCTGCACATGCGGGTGCTGCAATGGCTATTATCGGTTCAATGGTCATACCAAGAACTTCCCCTGAACCACCTGGTTCTGATTACGGACAGTTGTCGGGACATCCGTTGGTGGCTATGTCGGTCCAACCTGGACCGGGGGCGTCCTTTCGCCCTTCAGCCCCCTGTTGCCACAGTGACCACGGACGCCTCCCAGATAGGGTGGGGGGTCATTATCTGGACAGGTCTGTCCAAGGCACTTGGCAGGATTGCGAAGCGCACCTTCACATCAATATCCTGGAAATGAGCGGTGCTTCTGGTTTTACAAGCACTTCATCATGCTCTCCCCCAAGGTACTATTGCGATTCTATCTGACAACATGTCAGTAGTTTGGCACATAAACAAGCAGGGTGGAACCAGGTCCTACCCCCTTTGCAGGGAGGCCATGAGAGTATGGCGATGGGCCATAGCCTCTCGACGTTTCTTAGTAGCCACGCACATTCCGGGAGAAGCCAATGTGATTGCAGACAGGCTCAGCAGGACTCTCCTGTTGCCCCACGAGTGGTCCCTCAACAACAGAGTGGCTGCGCAGATCTTCGCCAAGTGGGGTCTCCCTTGTTGCGACTTGTTTGCCAGCCCCAACAATGCGAAGTGCAGAGAGTTCTTCACTCTGACACCCTCTCAGAGGCAGTCTCCCAGGGACGCTCTAGCCCACAATTGGCCCCCGGGTCTGCTTTATGCCTTCCCCCCGATTCCCCTTCTCCCGAGGGTGATTCAGAAGGTTCTTCATGTCGGGTGCCACATGATTTTGGTCGCCCCACATTGGCCCCGTCAGGTTTGGTTCCCATTCCTTCAGAAGTATGCGGTACAGGGCCCCTGGATTCTGGACCCAGTGCCGGGTCTGTTGTCCAATCAGTCGGGACACTCTCATCCGTCCCTCCGGTCATTGCGACTGGCTGCTTCGTTACTCCACTTCCATCCTTAGTTAGAGATCTTTCTCTTTCTTCGGAAGTGATGCACATCTTGTCCTCTTCCCACAAGCCATCTACCGTTAAAGTGTATTCCAGCAAATGGAAAAGGTTTGTTTGTTGGGCCCAGCAGCGAGGCATTGATCCTGTTACGGCCCCAGTTCCGCAGATCTTGGAATTTCTAGCTTCATTGTTTCATTCAGGTTCTTCAGTCTCCACACTTCAACTGGCGGCTATATCTAATTTTCATGTTGCTATGGAGCCTTCTTTAATGGCTAACAGACTTTGCAAGTCCTTTCTTAAGGGAGCCTGGCTCCTCAGACCTCCTATGGCTCATCCCGTGCCCCCTTGGGACTTAAATTTGGTTCTGGCCTCTTTAACTGCCCGTCCCTTTGAGCCTGCAGCCACTTGTGATATAAGATTCCTGTCATGGAAAACTGCCTTTCTAGTGGCAATAACTTCTGCTAAGCGGGTTTCAGAGCTTCAGGCTCTCTGTTCTTCCCCTCCTTATTTGATTTTTCACAAAGACAGACTTTCCCTTAGATTGAATCCATCCTTTTTGCCTAAGGTAGCATCCCCTTTATGCATTCAGCAATCATTGGAGCTCCCAGTTTTCTTTCCAAATTTTTCTAATAGAGCAGAATATACCTTCCACCAGTTGGATGTTCACAGGCAACTGCGTTTTTACTTAGATAGGACCACTCGGACACGAAAATCTGACCAACTGTTTGTGTCCTTTGTGGAGAATAGGTTAGGTCTACCAGTTGCCAAAACCACCATTGCCAAATGGATTAAGGATTGCATCTCTTTCATTTATTCCCAGTCAGGCAGAGAGTTGCCTTTCCCACTCAAAGCTCATTCTACCAGGGGTATGGCCACCTCTGTAGCTTTTCACTCCAAAGTTTCAATAGATGATATTTGTGCGACTGCTACTTGGTCTTCTCCGCACACCTTCATTTCTCATTACAAGGTTGATGTGGCTTCCCGAGGCAGAGCTTCCTTTGGTTCCTCAGTTCTCAGGAGTGTGTTCCAGTCAGCCACCCGGGGTTTTTAGGTGCTAGGGACGCTGTCCCATCAGTTATGAATGTAGGCGAGATAGGATCCCATTACATCCTTTAGTTATGTACTTACCATAACTTTGGATGTATGAGATCCATCTCGCCTACATTCATACATACCCACCCTCCTTCCCCCTACCTTTTGGATTTGGAGGAAATATTGATCTTGCTAAGCTCTCCTCTGGAAGGGCTCTGGTTGGTTACAGTTATTGGTATGTGTTCTGTACCTGTATGTATGTATGAAAGCGAACAAACAAGATCTGGGGAAGCAGGCGTGGTGCATTATGGGATAAGGGGTAGCCCAGCCAATGAGAGACTTTGTTCTAGTGTATAGTGGCCGAGTCGGAGCCGACGGATCAGCTCCGAACCCATCAGTTATGAATGTAGGCGAGATGGATCCCATACATCCAAAGTTATGGTAAGTACATAACTAAAAGTTTTACATATCTGGGAGGGGAAGAGAGATAAGAAAACAACAGATGGGATTCAGTGCAAGTGGGAACACAGTCTGTAACATGCACTTTAGCATGGGTTATCTTAATTGAGATTAGGTAATGCCTGTGGGTACAGCTGTCGATTTGCTCCTATCTGGAGGGTTAAACTTTTTTTGAGGATGTACATAGTTTTTAATTCTAAATTAATAGCTTATGGGTGTGTTCTATAAATGTATTTATTTTTGTTTGAGGGGTTTCATTAAAACAAAAAAGTCTTAAATGTGACAAGGATTCAAATGGAGATGACAAGAAATAATTGTGTAAAAGATCAACCTGTCAAACATTATTCTGTGCATGTAGCACAAAAGTTGGTAATACACACTCAAAGCTGTCATGTATAATAGGTGGGAACAATAACTTCCTATCATAATGGCTGCATTATCTGTATTATTTTGGAATGTAAGTGGCCTTACAGATAGACAAAAAGGTAAGAGTATTGAATTATATTAAATGCAGAGTGCAAATATTAACACTGTAGGAGACACGGTTGGAAAAAAGAGCATGTGAATTTGGTAAAGGAATTCAGGACCGATATTCAACAATATATTGGGGACTACGGAAATGAGTAATTATAGTGATTGCTAGAGAGCAATGATAGCTTTGTTGGTAGTAAGTTTTTATCATTAAGGGAGGAGAATTACACTGGCTGCTATTAGGGAGCTTAATTTTTTTAGGAAAATGAACAGTTTTCATCAGGGAATATTACTTATAAGTGAGGTGGGACCTAGAAGTGAAGCTGATAAGAGGGTAGATTTGTGAAGAAATTATGAACATATTTGGTATGGAAGAAGTGAATTCAGTAGTTAATGCAGCCATTATGATCTTTCTTCTACTTACTTCCTCTTCAACCTTCCTATTTCTCCTGTATACAAAGGTTTGCATATAATTACAATGTTTACAAGTATATTATACCTTTTTTAACAAACTACCCTTAAACAATTTTCATTACGCCACACTTCTAAGAGTAGTTCATCCTTAAAGAAAAAAAAAAAATTTCGATCAATTTATTTTTTTCCCTCTATACTCTTATTTGGTTTCAATGTTTACAATTGTTAATGTTTATAATATTTGTCTGGAGCTTTTCTCCCCGGGCCTGTACTGAAAATGGACATGTATCCAGTTAGACTAGCCCGGTCAACAAATGTAAAATAAATAAAATAAATAAATAGTAGGAACTTCGAGAGAATTTACATATTATTCCCCAAGGTACGGCAACTTGGCTAGAGTATATAGAAATTATTTCACAGTAACAAGTGCATTTAATTGAAAGCTTTGACACATATCTAATAGCTGTTTCAGATCATGCATCAATGAAAACCAAGATAAAAATGCAGGGTAATGAAGTAAAAATGATTCACTGTTGCTTTCTCACCTACCTGTTAAAAAAGAGGAATTTTAAGGAATGGGTAGTGGAAGGTATTCAGGAGTTATTAGGGAAGGTAGAAATGTGCTTCTGAAGCTATAGATAGTAAGTGAGATGAAACTGGAGTTTAAAAGTAGGGTAGAAATAAAAATGATATGGTTAAAAAGTAGTAGGAAATTAGAGGATCTGACAAATGTTCAAGTATTGCAGTGTAAGGGAAATCTCACAGACTGAAAGACTTAACTGCAGAGTTAGTGACAGTAAGGGAGTATCTGGGTAATATGTATGACTTTAGAAATATTGCAGTTTAGCAGCTGTTTTTTTTTTTAGCGCAAAGATTTGAGTAACAAAAAGTAGAATGGGTTGTCACCAAATTTGGGGAGCCTGTAATTAGAAAAATAACCAGAGGTGCTGTAGAGCTAGTATAAATATTCCATACATTTTATGAAGCAGAGAAATGTTGAAATCAGGGAAGAGCACAAATGGAAATATTTGTGGAAGACTTGAGTGTGTTAAGGTTAGAGGTATATGCGTCTTGACAATTAAGAGTTAAGGTAGGAAAAGGTAAGATAAAAATGATACCATGTATTCAGCTGTGCATGAAAGTCTCCAGGAACAGATGGTATCCTTGTAGAAGTTCGGAAGTTAGTATGGAAGAAAGTGATAAAGATATGAAGGTTTTGTTTAACAGTATTTTAAAAGGAGAAGCACCAGCATCTTAGAAAAAAGCTGTAGTGGCTCTAATACAGAAAGACGGTAAAGATCCATCAGACATAGCTTCTTATAGAACTATTTCAGTTTTAAACCAAGGTTATGAAGTTTTTGTTTATACTAGTTAAAAGAATGGCAAAGTTGTTGCCAAAATTAATAGGTATGGAGCAATGTGGTTTTGGAGGGCAGGCAAAGATTTGACAACAGTAATGATGCAGAGGGAAGCAGAATATAAGAAAATACCACTGCTGGTGGATTTTCATGTAAAGAAAGCATTTAACTGAGTAACCTGGGATTTTGAGTAGGGCATTGGAAACATTTTCATTCTTTGATACAATAATAAGGTTAAATTAGGAGGGTATATGAAGGATTGGAGGCAATAATTAAAATGAGAGGGTTTCTCTTGCATAAGTTGTGTCTGTACAGAAGAAGCAAGCAAGGGTGTCATCTTACCCTTTTGTTATTTGATTTATAGAAGCATTGGCACAGAAAGTAAGGCACACTAAAATTCAAGGAGATAATTGGTATAGTAATTGAGAAAAGTTGGCTTTATTTGCAGATGATACTTTGTACTGGATAAATCCAGAGAAGGATATCTCACTGTTGTGGAACATTTAGACCTCTGCAAGCTTTTTCAGTATTTAAATTTAATGAGGATAAATTAAAGGCTTCAGCTGTAAATAATGTATTTGCACATGAATTTGTTCAGCAGTACCCATAGTTATGGGTACACAATAAGATAAAAATATGTAGGAGTATGGGTTAAAAAGGCTTCTGTTGTGGCAGCTTAGGATCTGTGGGAGGAAACTAAAAAGGTAATACAAAATATGATAAACAGGAAGCTGTTGTTTATGAATAGTAAGATGCATGCACTAAAAATGTTTTAGTCCCTTTACTTTTATATAAGGGTCAGGCATATTTTTATCAGCCAGAGAAAAATTTGTGGACAAAAGTAGAGTTGAAGGACTTTACCTGTGAGGAGAAGAGGAAAAGGGTTAAGTTGTATAAGCTGAACATTCCAATAGAGCGAAGTGGTTTAGGATTACCTGATATGAAAGGATATTTTTAGCTACGCATTTAAGGCTAATATACACAGCACAAGCAAAAAGTTATAACTGAAAGTGGAAAGGGATGTTGATGAAGAAAGGGGGGATTCTAGAAATTGAGAGAGTGAGATTTTTGGTGCTGATCCTTAAGGAGAATAGCAGCCATACAGAATATTATACTCCTAAATTGGTGGTAGGTATTCTAAGAACTAAGCCAACATGGGGATGAAGAAAGGAGATTTTGCAAATTGGTAAGACTTGCAAGTAGGGGCCCATAGAATAGGCAAGAAGGGGCTGGACTTTACGGGAAAAAATATGACAAAGCAACAAAGGTATTGGGAGCAAATAAATAGAGAAAGGTAATAAAAATGGAATTGAGACTTGGAAGACATTTGGACTGCAGATTATAGACTGCCTTCCTGTACTGCGTATTGAAATCAGAGTATAGGCAAAGAGAATGGGATAAGGGAATCTCGGTAGAGTTCTTAGTTGAATTGAGAACAGAAGCTGCTATCAAATAAGGGTGATTAGTATGCGGAGAACTTTTCATAATTGCATACCGGATCGGTCGAGGCCCGGGTTAACAATGACCGCCACCAGTACTGTTAGCCAACAGGGTGCTGGCGGAAATTGGGCTACTGTTGGCCGAAGGAGAAGAGGAGGGCAAAGGCATGCCCGAAGGCAGGAAGATAGGAGGAAGGTTAGGAGTGTAGCAGTGAGGGTAGGAACTTTGAATGTTGGCAGTATGACTGGTATAGGAACAGAGCTAGCTGATATGATGGAGAGAAGGAAGGTTGATATATTGTGTGTGCAAGAGAGCAGATGGAAGGGAAGTAAGGCCAGGTGTTTAGGAAACTGGTTCAAATTGTTTTATCATGGTGTGGATGGCAGGAGAAATGGGGTAGGGGTTATACTAAAGGAAGAATATGCCAAGAGTGTTTTAGACGTGAAGAGAGTGTCTGACTGAGTGATGTTTATGAAGCTCGAAATTGATGGTGTAATGATGAATGTTGTTAGTGCATATGCTCCACAAGTTGGGTGTGCGATGGAAGAGAAAGAGAAATTTTGGAGTGAGTTGGATGAAGTTGTGGTGAGTGTACCCAAGGGTGAGAGACTAGTGATTGGAGCGGACTTTAATGGGCATGTTGGTGAAGTGAACAGAGAGGGATGAGGAAGTGATGGGTAGGTATGGTGTTAAGGAGAGGAATGCAGAAGGTCAGATGATTGTGGATTTTGCGAAAAGGATGGACATGGCTGTGGTGAATACGTATTTTAAGAAGAGGGTGGAGCATAGGGTGACGTACAAGAGTGGAGGAAGATGCTCACAGGTTGATTATATACTATGTAGGAGGGCCAGTCTGAAGGAGATTGGAGACTGCAAAGTGGTGGCAGGGGAAAGTGTAGTTAAGCAGCATAGAATGGTGGTATGTAGAATGACGTTGGTGATCAAGAAGAGGAGGAGGAGTGTGAAAGCTGTGCCAAGGATTAAATGGTGGAAGTTAAAAAGGGTGATTGTGAAGTGGAGTTTAGAGAAGAGTTAAGACAGGCACTGGGAGGCAGTGGAGAGTTACCGAATAGCTGGGTAACTACAGCAGAACTAGTAAGGGTGACTGCTAGAAAGGTGCTTGGTGTGACATCTGGACAGAGGAAGGAGGACAAGGAGACCTGGTGGTGGAATGAGGAAGTACAGGAGAGTATACAGAGGAAGAGGCTGGCGAAGAAGAAGTGGGATTGTCAAAGAGATGAAGAAAGTAGACATGAGTATAAGGAGATGAGGCGCATGGCAAAGAGAGGTGGCGAAAGCTAAGGATAGGGCATATGGAGAGTTGTACGAGAAATTGGACACTAAAGAGGGAGAAAAGGACCTGTACCGATTAGCTAGACAGAGGGACAGAGCTGGGAAAGATGTGCAGCATGTAAGGGTGATAAAGGATAGTGAGGAAAGCTACTCACAAGAGAGGAGAGTGTGTTGAGTAGATGGAAAGAGTATTTTGAGAGGCTGATGAATGAAGAGAATGAGAGAGAGAAGGTTGGATGATGTGGGGATAGTGAATCAGGAAGTGAAACAGATTAGCAAGGAGGAAGTAAGGGCAGCTATGAAGAGGATGAAGAATGGAAAGGCTGTTGGCCCAGATGACATACCAATGGAAGCATGGAGGTGCTTAGGAGAAATGGCAGTGGAATTTCTAACTAGATTGTTTAATGAAATTTTGGAAAGTCAGAGGATGCCTGAGGAGTGGAGAAAAAGTGTTTTGGTACCTATCTTTAAGAATAAGGGTGATGTGCAGAGCTGCAGTAACTACAGAGGGATAAAACTGATTAGTCACAGCTTGAAGTTATGGGAAAGAGTAGTGGAAGCAAGGTTAAGAAGGGAGGTGATGATTAATGATCAGCAGTATGGTTTCATGCCAGGAAAGAGCACTAAAGATGCAATGTTTGCTCTGAGAGTGTTGATGGAGAAATACAGAGAAGGTCAGAAGGAGTTGCATTGTGTCTTTGTAGACTTGGAGAAAGCATATGACAGGGTGCCTAGTGAAGAGTTGTGGTATTGTATGAGGAAGTCGGGAGTGGCAGAGAAGTACGTAAGAGTGGTACAGGATATGTACGAGGGTAGTGTGACAGTGGTGAGGACTGCAGTGGGAGTGACAGATCCATTTAAGGTGGAGGTGGGATTACATCAAGGATCAGCTCGGAGTCCTTTCTTATTTGCAGTGGTGATGGACAGGTTGACAGATGAGATCAGACAGGAGGCCCCGTGGACTATGATGTTTGCAGATGACATTGTGATCTGTAGTGAGAGTAGGAATCAGGTTGAGGAGACTCTGGAGAGGTGGAGATATGCTCTAGAGAGCAGAGGAATGAGGGTCAGCAGGGCTAAGACAGAATATATGTGTGTAAATGAGAGGGAGGGTAGAGGAATGGTGAGGATGCAGGGAGTAGAGTTGGTAAAGGTGGACGAGTTTAAGTACTTGGGATCAACAGTTCAGAGTAATGGTGAATGTGGAAGAGAGGTGAAGAAGAGAGTACAGGCAGGGTGGAATTGGTGGAGAAGAGTGTCAGGAGTGATTTGTGACAGACGGGTATCAGTAAGAGTGAAAGGGAAGGTCTACAAGAGTGTAGTGAGACCAGCTATGTTATATGGGTTGGAGACAGTGGCATTGACAAAAGGCAGGAGTCAGAACTGGATGTGGCAGAGTTAAAGATGTTAAGATTTGCAATCGGTGTGACTAGGATGGATAGGATTAGGAATCTGTATATTAGAGGGTCAGCTCATGTTGGACAGTTTGGAGACAAAGCAAGAGAGACGAGATTGCGCTGGTTTGGACATGTGCTGAGGAGGGATGATGGGTATATTGGGAAAAAGATGCTAAGGATGGAGCTGCCAGGTAAGAGGAATAGAGGAAGGCCTAAGATAAGGTTTATGGACGTGGTGAGAGAGGACATGCAGGTGGTTGGTGTGACAGAGCAAGATGCAGAGGATAGGAAGAAATGGAAAGAGATGATCCGCTGTGGCGACCCCTAACGGGAAAAGCCGAAAGAGAATGATGAGTAGGTCATATAAAATATTGTATGAGAACTAGAAGAATCAATTTGAGGATGTTAGAAAAGATTGGTAAGATAGACTAGATAAGTAATTTACAGTGGGAGGGCATATGTATGGCTCCCAAGTATGTTAACAAGGTATAAAAGGCTTTGGATTTTTGCTTGAAAGTGTTTGGGTGGGTATTTTTATACCCCAAGCATACTCCAAATAAATTTTCCTCGGGTAGATGGCAAATGTTGGAGGTGTGATGAGGAAGAAGGCAGTAATTGTGAGCATATGTTTTGGGAGTATGAGTTGGCATATTTTTAAAATTCCCAACAGAGCACTATGAGCAAATGGATGTAACTAAGGAAATTATTATTTTTTGCTATGATACATGATCTGAATTCCCTAGACATAGCAATGCCTTTGTGGCTGCCAAAAAAGCAATTACTAGACGATGGAAATCAGAGTCTAAACCAACTGTATTTAATTATTGAATGGTTTAAAAGAGGTAAGAGAACAGTAAGTGGGATCTTTAGAACAGGGAAATAGCAAATTACATAGAAATAAACTGTGGGAAGAATCCATGCAGAATACTGGGTATGAAAGAAAACCATGAACAATGTTTTTTTTTTTTTAAACTAGAAACATCTTTATTGAATGATCACTTATGACCTGGGCAGTCATACAGTATCAAATGAAAGCAAACCATGTTGCCATATTTTCAGTTGCAAACATTATACATCACATATAATCATCTGTATAGTTATTGTCAATCGAACATTACATAGATCATTAAATTTTTGCCTTCCCTTAAACGTCAGTCTGCCTCCAAAACATTATTCTGCCTGTATTGTCCCACGGTTCCCATTTTTTCAATGTAATTTGCTCCTACCCTTTTCTAAAGATCCCACTTCCTAAAAGAAAAAAAAAATGTTAATATGGTTTGTTTTTGTTTGCTAATCTGTTTGCCTTTGTCTTGAGTGATAGTTTAATAAAGGTGTGTGTGCTGTCGTCTTCCTTCTGGGGCAAGCTGACACTCTTAAAATAATGAGTGACTAACAAGTATTTAGGCTATCATAATGTGTGGTTCTGAACGTGGATCACTTTCCCTTTCTTGCCTTGGGCAACTGTCCATTTACTGGCAAGTGTTTAGATGATCTCTGCAGATCGTACTGCTCTGATTGTTGGGCCTTCGAAACTCCATATCTAGCATTATCTTTTAGTAGTGTGTTCAGTACAAGGGGAAGGATATCTGAGTTGGCAGTAAGAGATCATGCTCCTGGAATTAGATTTTGCGTTTTTGCTTGAGCTTTAAAGCTGTTCTTTCATGTCTCATCATTGGTTTTGGTATGTGCCTGAATAAAAGCATTAAGCTGATAGCATGTCTTAGTGTCTGCCAGTCATGTGGATTACTTTATTCTGCTATTCTGGTGTTTGCATGTCTTCTTTTTGAAACTTCTAGTTCATTTTCTCTGCAGTTAAACTTTTCAAGTCACTATTCTTTGTGGCAGTCTCCTGTTTCACAGAATGTTAGAGTCCATGACCTTTATCTTATTTGTTTTGAATTGTTAACTGGGTTGGTCTGAGGATCCCTTTCAGACACAACCTGGGACAAACAGAGCAATAGTAATACAGATAAATACTTCTTCAAAAATGTTTATTATAGAAGAGTTCAGACTTCACATTGAAGTTGACAATAGAACTACAGCTGTGTAATCTAAGTAATCATGCAAGTGTTCTTGAATACAGCAATAATTTAAATATGAAGCCAAGCCATACTTCAGCAGCAGTTCATTACTGATGAGGAAAACAAAATATCCTAGGTTTTTGAAGATGTTCTTCGTTCCACATTGCTGCAGTCCTTACTATTAATACCAGAGTGGTCCGATGCAGAAGCAGTTTTGTGCAGGTTGGCGTTCTGAAATATTTGAGTTTCAGACCGAATCAGAGTTGGCGGAACATTTTGGTTTTCTTGCCTCAGTATTTAACCGGATGTCAGAAAAAGTGAATAACTGTATTTCTTGTGGGAAACAGATACCTCATAGGGATTACCATACCTTGTGTATACCTTGTTTAAGCCAGAGGTATTGCCAGGAGTTTCTTTGGAGTCTCAGGCAGAGACTTTACTGTTACAGGATGTGCCTTCTCAGGAGGTAGGCCAGGCTGAGGGGCTTCTCAGGTAACTGTTCTTCCCTCTCTTCCCAAGGTAGTTAGAGCCTCTCCTTTCTGTTGCCAAAACTTCTTTGAGAGGTAGGCCAAGTTTAGCTTCAGTGGGGCTTCTCCTAGCACTTCAGGTTCTGTGCCTAAGAAACATATGCTTAAAATGGCAGAAGATTTGATTACTATGATTAGAGGTTCTATGCCCCCTCCTGATAAGAGGCCTAGGGTGGAACCTGAGTTTGAGTGTTTGGAACAGTATTCAGAGGCTTCAGAGTCTTCTGCGGCAGACTTGCAGGGGTTTCCTCCTTATTCTGATTCTGATGTGGATGATTCCACTCCTACAGCTTCTCCTCCTGAGGATTTCTCATTTTCAGAGACTCTGCATTCCATGAGAGAACACTTTAAATGGGAAGGCCAAGATTACTCTGATTCCAGGAAAAGGCTTAGGGAATTCTTATTTTACCCCAACATAGGCCCTTAGCTATACCTCCTGTGTTGAATGTGGTGGAAGATGTTTTTGCAGAGGCTTCCCTGAACCCTGACTCTTTGCCTCCTGCTCCTGTTAAACCTGATAGGTACTATAGGGTGAGCTCATAAGTATTTGTTTAAGAGTCCTAGGGCGGATCCAGAAACTGTTTCTCAGGGGCCTAAAGGTGTTAAGGCCTCTGTGGTTAAAAATCCTGTTCCCACTGATAAAGAGGCAAGGGCTTTGGATAGGTGGGGAAAGAAAGTGTATACTTCTTCCACTCTAGCCATGAGAGCGTTGAATTGTCAGTTTCACATGCTAAAATATCAAAATTATCTCCTTTCACAATTGAAATCTAAGGTGGATGCTTTAGCGGAAGGTATTGAGTGTAAAGAGTTGCTGGATTTAGTTCATGTGTCTGAACAAGTAGGTAAGCATTCTTTGCAATGTGGTTTTGATGCTGTACAGGCCTCTTGGTGGCTGCTACTAGTTCTGTTCTTCGCAGGCATGCCTGGTTGAGGGATCAGAATTTAGCTGAGCATGTTAAGACAAGGATTTTGGATGCTCCTTTACAGTCTGATGTGTTGTTTGGTGGAAGCAGTTTTAAAGAAAATGGAGGACAAAGCTAAGTCTATGCAAACTGTTAAAGATTTTTGCAGGTGCAGCCACCTTAGTAGAAATTGGCCTGCTAAGGGGTGGACATATCCTGCTTATGACTCCCAGTCTAGGGGTAGGTCTAGGGGCAGAGCTCAAGGTTCTTTTAGGCCTACAACAGGGAGTTCACCTGCTCAGACTTCTGGTGAGGGCAGGGGTCAGTCCAACAGACCCAATGACCTGCCTTTTCAGCTGCCAGAAGATTCTCGTCTGGCAGCTCCTTTGGGAGGAAGACTGTCTCTTTTCAAAGAAAATTGGGATTTAATTACTCAAGACAGATGGGGGTTGGATATCATTCACCACGGTTACAGGTTTTATTTCCATACATTGCCCCCTTTCAAAGGCATGCCACTCCTCCACAAAGAAAAGAGGCTCACAAGCAAATTTCTCAGTTACTCCGGATGGGGGCCATTCAGCCAGTCCCTGTATCAGAAAGGGGCCTAGGATTTTATTCTCGCCTGTTCCTAGTACCAAAGAAGGGGAACACGTGGAGACCAATTTTGGATTTATCTCTCCTCAACACTTATCTGGACATTCCAAAGTTCAAGATGTTGACGTTACAACAGCTTTTACCTCTGCTGGGCAAAGATCACTGGATGGTAACCTTGGATCTCAAGGAGGCTTATCTTCATGTGCCTATAAGGCTAAGTTGCAGGAAGTATCTTCGAGCTGGAAATTTTCATTATCAGTTCTCTGCATTGCCCTTTGGCTTATCTACTGCCCAGAGTATTCACAAAGGTTCTGGCTCCAGTGATAGCTTACTTCAGGCTACAAGGAATTCAAATCTATCCTTACTTGGACGACTGCCTGATTCTGGCTCAAGAAAAGGAAGACCTTCTACAGCATCTGGAATATGTTATAGCAGTGCTAAGATGCCTAGGGTATTCTGTGAACGAAATAAAGTCCAGTCTAGTACCCTCTCAAGACATGTGCTTTCTGGGTGTGAGACTGAATACAGCAGCCCAGATGGCCTTTTAAGACAAACAAAAGAGTCTATCGCATTACTTCCATCAACTATCTCATCAGTCGACTGCAAGGACAGTCCTTCAAGCATTAGGGTTCATGGCATCTTGTATTCTGGTGCTTCCCAATGCCAAACTGCATATGAGGAAGCTACAATGGTATCTCAAAATGTATGGACACAGCACTGCCAGGATTTGGACACTGTCATTCAAATAATACCTTGCCTTCAAAAAGAATTTTTGTGGTGGGCTCAGGAATGTCACCTAAACAAGGGACTCTCTGTGACCCGGGAGCTCATCTAAATGGAAAGTGGATACAAGACAAGTGGCCTGCCAGACTACAGCATCTACATATCAACATGAAGGAGATGTTAGCAGTCCAGTTTGCATTAATGGCTTTCAAGGAGTTACTTCTTCCAGGGCAGGTGTTGATTCTAACAGACAACACAACTGTCATGTGGTACATCAACAAACAAGGGGAACACATTCTTACCCATTGTGCAGGCAAGCAATGATTTTATGGGAGACTAGCTTGCAACTAACTCTTCAGGCAAGGTTTCTGGAGCACAGAACTCCTTAGCAGATGTGTTAAGCAGACAAATCATGGATCCCCGTGGAAACTGGATCTTCATGTATTTCAAAGGTTGACAGTGTCCTGGGGAACTCCAGACATAGATCTGTTCGCTTCTCCACTAAACCACCAGCTGCCAAAGTTTTGCACAAAGAGGTTACATCACACAGCTTGGAAAGTGGATGCTCTCTTTCAGTTGGGAAAATCTTCATGTGTCACCTCTTCCTCTTCTTCCAAAGGTGCTTCTAAAGGTCAGACAAGACAAGCCAAGGATGATTTTAATAGCTCCAGATTGGCCTCGGCAGCACTGGTACCCATTACTGAGGAGTCTAGTAAAGAAGCCTCTTGATTCCGCACCTGTTGTCTCAGAGAGAAGGCCACCTGCTCAATGTCAAGCCTTCATCTAACAGCATGGCATATTCTGTTTTGAGAGACAGCCGGTCTCAACTTCCTCAACAAGTTTTAAATGTGATTATGGAAGCTAGAAGACCTAGTACAAGGAAAAAAATGGAAGAGATTTTTATTTTGGAGTGCAGCAAAGAATTTGGATATTTCTGAGCCTAATTTGAGTGTGGCTCTTCAATATCTTTCTGAGTTATTGGACAAAGGTTTGTCCTTCTCTTCCATTAAGATTCATGCTGCAGCAATTTCAGCTCACTATGATTGTGACCCACCATTGTTTTCGCATCCTTTGTTCAAGCAGTTTCTCAGAGGGGCAAAGAATATAAGAGAGCTCCTACTCCTGCTTGGGATCTCAATTTTGTGTTGGAAAAACTTACTCTACAACCTACTGCTGATTTGAAATATTTGTCATGGAAGACTGCTTTTTGTTGGCTATTACTTCTGCAAGAAGGGTTTCTGAGTTGCAGGCCCTTATGGCAGTAGAGTTCTGATTTTCCATAAGGATAGGGTATCATTAATCCTTCCTTTATGCCTAAGGTGGTTTCTAGTGTGGCTTTAAACCAAACTATTCATTTGCCCACTTTCTATGCAGATCCCCAAAATAAATGTTTGTTTCTTTTGCTTTGAGTTCTCAGGGCAAGCCTGTGTCTAAGCAAACTATTTCTAAGTGGATTGGTTTGTTATTCCCATCATGGCAAGGAGATTCCAGCTGGGATTAGGCCTCATTCCACTAGGGCTACTGCCACTTCAACAGCATTTCGATATTTTGGAGGCAGCTACATGGAGTTCAGTGCATACTTTCTCTAAGCATTATCACCTTCCTCTCTACTCTAAGTCTAGGGCTGGTTTTGCCACAGCTATTTTGCAAGGCATGTTGTCAGCTCCTGCTTCTTTATGATTTGCCAGCCTCCCGACTGCAGCAATGTGGAACGAAGAACATAGTACAGTTTTGTACCTACCATAAATGTAGATGTTCGAGGATCCACCTGTGTTTATGTGTAGGTGAGGTTATATGTTGATATTTTTGTATATATTTCTGTATATATTGTACATATTTTTGGTGCAGGTATTTTGGGCCTTGTCTTTTTAGGGTCTTCTGACATCTGGGGCCCCAATAGTAAGGACTGCAGCAATGTGGATCCTCGAACATCTACATTTATGGTAGGTACAAAACTGTACTTTAGGGAGATGAAAGAAAAAAAGACAATATTTGATATTTTATAAAGACTGGGTGTTCTTTAAGACACGCTTTCTCTTGAAAAATGTCAGAAGTATCCTTAATCCAGTTTGTTCATCTCTGTATATTCCATTGGGTGTATGTGGGGCATAATTCATGAGGGAAAGAACCATTAACATCTTGGGTATTTACAGTCAGTTTAAGGATCAATGTGAAGAGATTGCATGACTTCAGGTAGATAGAACAGATGTTTGTCTCCATTGCTAAATAGCTGGAAGGTTATGCTGTCAAAAGCTGTTCACCAAAGGTATGTTTATTCCTACATCCTGCTTAAAAACTGTCTCCTATCACAGACATTTTTTTGCTGGCCACTAGGTCATCATTTGTCACTTCATTGTACACTCACTTTTGTCTGGCTCTGTGACTTTAGGAATTGGGCGTCTGTTATCATCCCGTTAAAGAATTCAGCCTTCTGTGCTTCTGCCTTTTGTTCCTTCTCTAATCTCTGAGGAAGTTTTTGGAGCTGCTTGCGATTCTTCCTAAGCCACCCACCCTACTGCAGAGGATGCCTGATTTTGGCTATAACAGTATGCTCAACATTTCAGTTAATCAGTGGGGGAGTCTTCCTCATGGGGTCTTAGTCTGTTCCTTGCCTTACTTGGGCTGCCTCTCTGTTGTCTGCTGCTTTGGAGTTCTTTGTAAAAGAGACAATTTTTTACTTTATGATGTAGATTTTGTCTTACTGGATGGTGGGGTGTGCATGATCTAGACATGGTCTCCTAGCTTGAAGCTTGATGTCACAGTATGTGCTGACAGTAAGCAAATGTTCCTTCTAACCGCAGGCAGTGAAAAAAATAATTGCCGAGTTTGGGATTGTAGATGAGAAAATATCCACTGTCTGCTCTCTGAGGAGGGACTGTTTCTCAGATCAGCTAAGTTTGTATCTGTTTTATCTGCAAGGACACTAGATCAGGAAGGCAGTGACCAAGCCTCCCATCTGCTATATATTGGGCCTTTGTGCTTGTGGAAGATAATTCCAAAATGTTGAGGATTTGCCTTGCCTTGTTTTCTGTTTTGTGTTTTTCATTATGACAGAGAACTGAGATAGGGAGGGTCTGCCCTTTAAATCTAAATCTTGTGATAATGATATCGGTGGGGGGGTATCCTAAAAAGCAAAAGTAAATATTCGGGTAAGTTTCTTTGAAAATGTTGCCAGTCAGCTGCACCTAGGAATTAGAGAAGAGTTCTACTTAAAATTAACTCAAATATCCATTATGCTTGAAGGTCTAGAGTTTAGTTAATTACTAACATTTCATCTTCACAACAGGAAGCTCTTCCTCCCGTTTTTTTCACATACTGTCTGATTATAGTGCAGACACTGTGCATCTTGATTGAGAGGATATTTGGTTTAGTAAATCTGTACTACAGCTACTCATGGAAACTGTATTTTCTTCAACAAACATTGCAACATCCTACCATCAGGTATGTTTTTGTCAGTGTTGTCCTGTAGAACCTGCTGTCATGAATGCAGCACCCTTCATTGCTTAGGTGAGGCCTTGCTGGCAGAGACTACCTTGAAGAAGGTAGGCTAAGTGGAGGTAACACTTGATGTTGAAGAGCACCTCAAGCAATATGTGCTACTTCCCATTCTCCATACAATGGTGCTGCTTAGTTTTTTTCCTGCTTAACCTTCCTGTGTTACTCGTGTAAATTACTCACTGGCTGTAAAGAACTGAAAGGAAACTAGGCAAGACCTCTCGAGATTTTCTTTCATTGATGATAAAGAGGTGTGTTAGAAAGGACTGCCAACATTTTATCATATTTGTGAACTTTGCCCAGCAAGCAAAATTTTTCTGGAAGAATGTTATCAATTAATATCAAAAATAAAATCACTGGCTGAGGTACAGTTAGCAGATCTTTAAGGTTCCTGCATAATTAAATTTCGGTGTACCTGAACTGCATTACTTCATGCCAAATATCTTCTGTATTTTTGTATTTTAATGGTTTTCAGCCATAAAGGGGCTGTGGTTGTCCTATAATCAGTGTGGAGGGTAGCATATTTGTGTTTGCAGTGGTTGTGATTCTTAGTGGACTGTAAGGGTGTATTAGAAGGTTCATAGGTAGGTACTAGGCTATTGGCCCTAGGGCCTATATAAGCCTAGCCAAAAAATGTACCCTGGCTTTCGCCACCCAAGAAAATTATTTTCCTGTGCCCCTGTCGAGCAGAGCCACAGAAGTGATCCCTGGGGTGAATTTCCCATTTCCCATCCAATCATCAAGATTTTTCTTGAGTGCTAATGAGGAACTCTGTTTGACATAGATAGGTAGTCTGTTCCAGAGTATGGGAAGTCTCTGGGACAGGAATCTATCCCTCCAGCATGTTCTGTTTATTGTGGTGACAAGGTTTAGGTCCCTAGAGTGTGTAGCTCGGAAGGATTGGGATTTCTTTAAGTGGAGCATGTCCAACAGCTCTGGGTTTGACATAGCTTTGTATGTTAGGCAGAGATCGCCCCTGAGTAGGCGATATGTGATGGAGTAAAGCTGTAGTTTTTTGAGACTGTCTGCGTAGGGCATCTGTTTGAGGCCAGTAATCCTCTTTGTGAGGTATTTCTGTGGTCTTTCCAGTTGTTGTAGATGTCTTGTGAGGTACATACCAAAAGAGGGGCATTGTACTCTATAATGGGTCTAATGAGTGATGAGTAGCGGGGAACAATGACCTCTTTTTTTCTGGATGAGAATCCTTTTGTGATGAGATGAGCCACATAGAAGGATTTCCCGACCACTGTGGCGATGTGATTATCAAAGGAGAGACTACTGTCCACCTGTGTCCTAAGGTCTCATCACATTTTCGGCATTAAGTAGACTACCAGCTATGTGGTAGTTCATATGTACAGAATTTTTACCAAAGGGGATAACAATACACTTTTTGGCATTGAGCTTCAGGCCATGGCTTTGACACCAGCTATCTGTCTCAGTGAGGCCCTTTTGTAGTTTGTCCACATCGTTAGGAGTTTCGATTATGGCTCCTAGTTTGCAGTCATCTGCAAACTTTGTTAGCCAAAGACCTTGTGTGTTAGCCTGCACTTCAGAGAAGTAGATACCAAACAGGGGAGGACCCAGAGAAGTAGATACCAAACAGGAGAGGACCCAGGACTGAACCCTGTGGTACTCCACTTGTCACTGGTCTGAACTCGGATTTGGAATCCGCTACTTTCACAGTGTGGGTTCTGCCCGTGAGCCAGTTGGCAACCCATCTTGTGACATAGGGATTTATACCTAGTAGTGACAGTCATTTGATATAATGCCTTAATTTAAATATTGTGATATAATGTTTCTGAAATGTATTTTTGCTTGATGGTTAACATTTGGTTTGCAAATGTGCTTTGGTATTCTGTTGCTGCAGAAGGTGAGCCCATAGAAAAAAATCCACATCCTACAGCTGTGATGCTGACATGCTCGCTGAATGTTCTTCAGGCTGTTTCTCTCTCTGCTGCAACACATGCTGAAATAATGCAGACTGATGCTATCAAGACCATTTGTGGGCTGTTCCGCATGTTGGTGGAGAGCGGATCAGTGGAAAAGACAAGTAAGTGTGATGTACTGCCTGTTCTAAACTGCTGTTTATAATAATTAATTTGTTTTGAGGCATTTTGCAAGAGTGAAGCAAATAATCATTTTCCACAAATACTCTAGTGTCCTCCATGTTTAATAATTTTTTCTAATGCCAGAGTTAAGTCAAGTGCAATTCCCTCTCCTGTTACGATTGTATCTTTACTAATGTATGTCTCAGCTGATTTGTTCTATGGGGAGATCCAACTTATCCTGAACTCTTCCCCTCTTTCCTCCCAAATATATTCTTTCAACTCTTTATTAGTTAAGATCCACAGCGTCTCATCTGGTGGTAAAAATAAACCTGGCCTGTTTATATAAAACTGAAAGGGTACCTGTCAAATTTTCAAATGCTCAAAATTTCGAATGTTACATGGTCGAGACCAAACGTTCGAAATTTTAGTCCTCGAAGATAGAAACGGCACCGTACGGTGCAGATAGGGAGTTGATATATTTAAGTAGGGTGTGTTTGTACCCCCACACACATGGGAGGTGCAGGGGGGCTTGCCCCCCTACCTACACTGTTAGTGTTATTTTCTGTTTTTTCTTTTTTTTTTCTTTTTATAATGTTCGAACATCCAAATGTCGAACATTTGGTCTCGACCATGTAATGTTCAACATTTTGGATGTTTGAATATTTAACATAGACCCAACTGAAAGTTGCTAGAAACATTTTCACTGCTTGTATCTTGCTATCCATATCCATAATCAAAAGCTTCCAACTTCTCAATTTATCTTTTATTGGTTAATTCCTATGTACTCTTATCTGCCATAATAGAATCCTTTTTAAATTTTGGGCTGAAATACTTTGTGCTGGTACATAGCTTACTGCTATAGAATTTGTTTTATCTTCATTTATGTTATATTCTGAAAAGATTTGAAACTGTCTCAAAAAGTTCCACAATAATGACATATTTTCTAAATTTATCATGTGCAAAATAATATCTGCAAAGAAAGCTAACATTTCTTGATTACCATACTGATTATATCCTTGAATTTTTAAGTTGCTGATACTCATCCCATTTAAAATACTGTTAAAGAAAACCATTCAAATCTTTCACTTTTTTCCCTTCCATCTTCCAAACTTCTACAGGAATATTATCTGTTCTTAGAGACTTCCCTCCTGATTATGTATCAGTGTTTTAAGCTTCTCTTCCTGTCCTAGTTATTTGTTGCATCTCATCTTCCTCTAACCATACATACTTAAAGTATTCCATAAATATTTCCATTTGTGCCATTTCTTTTTTCCACATTCCTCTTCTCTGCAGAACTTTTCATAAAATTTTCAAAGTATCTGTAATATTTCTGTAGAATGTCTTTTTTTTGTTTTTTCTTGTTGCAGGCTCCCCTGCATTTGGCAACAACCGTTTCTATTTTCAGTTTCCCAAGTCTTTGTGCTCTGGAGTTATCAAAAATAGTTGCTTAACAACAACTTTTCCAAACATGTGGATATTATACAAAAACTTCTTTATCTTTCCTTTAGCACTGTGCAGCTGCTGCTCTTCTTCTTCTGTGAGATTGCTCTTGTCCTGCAATACTTTAACCTTTGTCAGCCCCTTAAAATAGTGCATGTTACTTTTTCCTGCATCGTTATTAGTTTTACCGTGTTTATAAACTCCATCTTCATTTTATTCCACTCGGTATCAATCCCTTGTGAAGAAATTTGGGTCTCCCCTGATAATTCTCAGATAATTTCCACTATGCATTCCTTAAATTCCTCACTTTAACAGATAAATAGGAAAGCACCAGTGTGTAATTTTTATGTCACTGCCCTGTATCTTTGTCTTTGTTTTTATTGGTGCATGATTTGAAAGTGATTGTATGCATTTCAAAGATTTCAGATAAATATACATGCCCTTGAAATATAATTTTTCTTCCCTCAAGTAGAGCTATAATATCTTGGGGAATAATAAGTAAATTCTGTCTGGGTTCCTACTACTGAAATCACATCTTCTGTGCTGAACATTGATATATTTATTTTAGTAATCTATCCTCTTTTGTTATATTGTCCTTTCTAGGTACCTCAATGTATCTTTACTATTGCAAATTAGATTCCAGTCACCGGCCATAAATACTTCCTGCTAAAATCATATTTTCCTAAAGGTTTTTTAAACTCCATAATATCTGTTTTTGATTGAATTATGCATGCCAGTATAATCCACCTCCCCACCCAATAATAATCTTCCACCCCCGACAGTAATATCTTACTACCACAAATCTACTATTGTTTTTTTCCATTGTATTTCACTATTGGAGCCCTTGTAGCAGTCATTATTATTACCCTTTTTTTCTTTGTCCATGATATCCTGCTGATTGTTCATCCTGAAATAAAACACACGTTCACATTTCTTTCCAGATGTGCATTTAATATAATTCAATAATCTCTGCATTTTGCTTATATCCCCGAAGGATCGCATACATTTCACGATGATGTGGACAAAGTAGTGACAGGGGAACCATTGTGATAGAAAACTATTACTCCCGCATATTATACATGACAGTTCTTTTGAATATAAATAAAGCCTGCAAACCTTGTAACTAAGAAAAAGTACTTTTTTTTCCTTTAATGTCTTTAACTTGCACAGCACTTAATAATAAAACTTCCTCTACCTCACATTCAGTATATTCCTGGCTGCACATGATACAAAACTGCTTTGCAGTACAACATGCATTTTTCTTCCTGAAATTTTCAGATACTAGTACGAACAGTAACTGTTTTATTTAATTTTTTATAAAAAATGAATAAGCACAAAAATCTTTCTAGTTTCAACCTCACCACCACGAGTGTTGAGGGGAAAAAAAACACGCACAGAGAAACTACTAGTTTTAAAACTTCATTGATGAGCTCAGTCACGGTAGTTTCCAAAAATCATGAAACCCAGGTAGTGTTTCAAAGCCACAAGCCTTTACTTGTAACAGATAAGTGATCCTCGGTAACTATAAAATCAGAAATATTTTAACAATGTTAAACATATCAGTTTTTATATACTTAAATGTAGGTGTGGAAAATATACATATTGCTTAATTTTAAACCAGCTTACTCGAGTCAAATAATATAAACAGGGCTGTAAAAGTGCATTTTAGAGCAAGTACCCTCCACCACACACTACTGCCTATTACTACTTATTAAATTAAACTAAATCCTAGTTAAGGAAAACACTACCCATCTGCTTACAACCCACATTCTAAAATCTGCTATTAAGAAAAGCATGGCATACACACAAAAAGACTTTTAACTACAATTGCTTTCGGCTACCTAATGCAGTAATGCCTTCATCAGGTCTGTGACGAGAACTGAAGTCAAGAAAAAACAAGTAGCTGTCTAACCATAACCATAATCTAACTAGAGCATTATAAATATAAAAAAGCAATCTAATAATATTATCTAGTAAATATTCATCTATGTGTATTAGTGTGCATACAAAAAGAGTAATTAACAGCTCAGAAAAAAGTCAGTACTTTGCAAAAAAGAAAAAAAAAACTGTATTGACAGTTTTCATGTTTGCAGACTCCAAACATGTTTATACAATGAAAATTAGTAGAAAAAACATACAGAAATACAGAAAATAGTGGATTTAAAATTAAACAATAGTATATTTTCCACACATACTTTTATGTATATAAAAGCTGATAATGTTTAACATTGTTAAAATATTTCTGATTTTTTGTTACTGAGGATCACTTTTCCATGACGAATAAAGGCTTATTGCTTTGGAACTCTACCTGGCTTTCATAATTTTGGAAATTATTGTGACTGAGCTCATCAACAAAGTTTTAAAACCACTATTTTCTCGTTTTTTACTTAGTTAATTTTTCATTCCCTTCAGTGCCCTTCTAAACATTAATGACATAAAGTGGGGTGTCCGCTTTGCAGTTCACCCACCAGTTTAACACAGGTAACAAAATTCCAGTCTCTTTCAGACACATTCCACATGTCTGTTCCTATATCTAATGGGTCTGATGCTTTTTAGTCCCCCCACATATTCACGAATTTCACAGAGTTGCCTGTCCTGATCCTCTCCATGTCCCAGCACCAGTGTCTGGGTCAAGTCCAGTGTATTCTTGATTCTTCTGTTAAACGTATGTGCCTTTTTTTGTCAACCCAAGTATTTTCCTTAGAAAGAATGGGAAGGGTTTCAGTGGAAAAGTATATATATGGGGTTTGTTACCGTCAGAAGAATGAGAAACACTGCCACCTTCTTGCTTGCTGGATAAACTTTATTTCCTCCTTAGCCTGTTCTGCATCTAAAAATGTCTTTCATTCTTCAGAAAAATATATTTTAAAGGAAGCTGGAATACAGTATCTCAGATTTCACATCTGCCTCTTAACATTCTCTGATGGCAGGAGTAAACTAACTTCTCTTCAGCCTAGTGTCGAATGAATTATCATTTTCCACAGACAAACTCCTCTCTTCAATTTATAGTACTTTTTCTCTTCTGTCACAGTTTTGTCTAGAGTAACTTTGTTGGTATGATTGCAGCTGTACTAATGTAAATATTCTATGCAACTTCCCTAAATAACCTTGTACCTTCTAGACGGAAGAGACTAAAAGCAAATAATGCATTTTGGTTATCCAAAAAGAGTAGAATGCTAATGCAGAATACAGATAAAGAATGGAAAGGATGACAAAAATATAAAACACCACAATAGCTTGAAAACATCAGAGTGCTCCACAGCCATACTAAAAAAAAGACAAAATACTGTACTATAACAACATTCAGAAAAATAGTAAACACAATTATAAAAAACATACTGGTCAACCATAAAAGAAGTTTTACATCCTGTCCAAAAAGTTCAATCCCAGTCCCTCTCCTAATAAAGTGCCAATTGAAATCATAATGGAATTCAACTCTTATTTCATAGATAGTGTAGCATCCCTAACCAAGGATTTGTAACATCTAATCCCAACAGCCATATATCACCACATCCAGTTTCACCTTCAAACCTGTGTCCACATCCTGTATAAAACTACTCAGTTCAAACCATACTCTGCTGATAATCTTCCATATGAATACCTTAAAAGAGCAGCCAACAGTATTGCCTATCTTGTCTTTAGCCTTATAAATAGGGAATCCCATGTTCCCTTTCTGCTGAAAAAATCACACATTACTCCTCTACACAAAGGAAGGAGATTCAGCAGACATCACTAACTTTAGACGTATAGCAATCTTACCTTCCTCTCCAAAATACCTGGAAGATGTATTCAAAGCAATTGCTAAAGTGTCTACTGCAGGAAGAACTCCTATCCCTCACACAACACAACGTCCATGCTTCCCATAGTGCTATCACTGCATTTCTAACCTTTATAGATACTGTCAGTAAAACTAGAAGTAATGGAAAACTAGTCTTCTCCTTATTTTAGACCTCTCTAAAGCCTTCAACACATTTTGTCACAACAAATTTCTACTTTAGATGTCCTCACTAGATCTTTTGCAGCCCACCCTTCTGCGGTTCAAAAGCTACTTGTCCAGTAGGTATCAGTAAGTAAAGTGGCAGTCCACTCTTTCTGTCATACCTCCCAGTTACCGCAAAGTTCTGCCTTTGGTTTCCTTCACGTTAACATTCTCACCAGTACCTTCCACACATCAGACAACAGCCTTTCTAATACTGTACAGTAATGACTCCGCACATACATACACATCAGACAACATGGCACATCTCCAAAAAATTATTCATGAAGCTTTAACAGCCACTGAAATATGGCTCTGTAACTCATAAGTCATGTGCAATCCAAAAAAAAATATATATATATATATATATATTTGTGTGTGTATATGTATATATGTATGCATGCATATATACTACTTTAAGTTTAAAATTCTCTCATCCTCTCTTAATACGTGCATTGAAGTCACTTCCCATAGCAACTCATTAGGGATCATAATAGATGGTAATCTTGAATTCAACTTGCATATATAAAATTGCATAAAGAACTCACCAAAACTAGTTTCTTTAAAGAGTCAACTTTCCTCACCAATCTGATTAAAATTACATTTACTATTGGTTTATTGTGCTCCCATCCTTGCTAATCTCCATGTATTACATAAAGCAAAATCTGAACAGCACTATATTAAAGTCACAAAATTTGCATTACACACCCCTTTCAGAATCAGTTACTGTATAGCACTTGTTGTTGTGACTTTCGGCTTTTCCCGGTTAGGGGTCGCCACAGCGGAACTCCGGTCTGCTAATGATTGGCAGTTGATTTTTACATACCGAGTTGCCAGCCCTGACTCACAACCTTCAACGAAGGTACGCCCATTCACACATGTCTCCATGCAGAAGACGCTCAGAGTCGAACCGGACAGCGTCTTACTGTGAGGCGACAATGCTACCGCAGCACCACCACCACGGATCAGTTACTGTATAGCACTGAAAAGCATAAATTGGTTAGAACTACTCCATTAACTAACATGCTCACAGCTTCTTACCACCTATAAAATTATCCAACATCCATCTGCTTGTCTGGCACTGAATACCATTCTACACAACTATGTTCCCACTTGGTCATTATAATCCATTGACTAAAAATTTATCTCTGTACATAAACCTGTCAAATCTGCTTGATATGATCTGTAATCATACCATGTTGTGAAGGCCTGGTACTCCTTACTTAGTCAATCAGTACAGTAACCTCCCTCCAGTCATTTAAAACAATTCTGAAAGACTTCCTAGCCAAAGTCTGGCTCTGTTCTCTCTGAACTCCAGGATAAACTATATTCCTAAATATGACCAAGTACCCATTTATATCTTAGAAGTTCTTCCTCACTTGCTAACTTTAATCAGTTTCTCTCCCCAATTCTCTTTCTAAATATCCCAGTACCCTGTTTTTTCCCCTTTCAATTCACATTGAAGTCCCTGCTCATATTATACTTACTTTCCTTTATTTTCTCTAAACTTGCTAAAATTTCTGTAAATGTTAAATTTTCATAAGCTGTATCTGTTTTTAACTGATGTCATGTGTCTAATTTGGTATAATTATTTGAACTGTAAATGTTTTTGTATTTTTAAAGCTTGCAAAATTATTAACATTTTTTAGGATCATAGAAAGTTACTAGTGAGGCCCTTATAAACCTAGCCAAGTCAGAACCTGATGCCCCAGTCCAGCAGGGACATAGGTGGAAGCCAGGGGTGTGTTTTCTGTTTCCCATCTACTTATCCAGGTTGTGCTTAAAAAGGGCTAATGAGGTACTCTGCTTGATGTGGAGAGGGAGTCTGTTCCACAGATGGGGGGAGTCTCTGGGACACAAATCTGTCCTGCCAACAAGTCCTGTTGATGATACAGACCAGGTTGAGATAATGCGTGTGGGTTACTGAACTGGAGCTTGACTTGCAGGTATGCAGCAGTCCCAGACAGAGGTCACCTCTGAGGAGTCTGTATGAAACTGAGTAGTGGGACAGGGCTTTTAGCCTGTCAGTGTAGGATAGATGTTTGAGTCCCTGGAGTCACCTAGTGAGGAACGTCTGTGGTCTCTTTAGCTGCTGCATGTCCTTTGCAAGGTACATGCCAAAAGGGGCATTGTACTCAATAATGGGCCTTATAAGGGAAGAATACAGGGGTATTATGATGTCTTTGTCCCTGGATGAGATAACCTTACTTAAAACTTGGGCCATGTAGAAAGCTTTCTGTACAAGGTGGTCAAAAGTCAGGTTGCTGTCAACCTGGATGCCCAAATCCCTCACGACTGATTGTGTGCTTAGGATGTTGTTATTAATGTGATAATTTGTGGGGACGTCACTTTCCCCAAAGAGGGTGATGCATTTTTTTGGTATTCAACTTGAGGCCATGTTTCTGGCACCAGTCATTTGTTTGGGTGAGACCCTCTTTGAAGGATGTCCACATCACTAGGAGAATTGTTGACAGCGCTCGGCTTACAGTCATCTGCAGACTTGGTCAGCCATAGCCCATTGGTTTTGTCCTGCACCTCAGAAAAGTATATCCCAAATATCAGAGGCCCCAAGACCGATCCCTGGGGTATGCCGATCGTTACAGGTCTACTACTTACGTCTGATAACATATACGGATTGATGCCTCATTGAGAGTGTTTCACTGTTATGCCTGAGTGGGGAATAGTGTTGAAGGCTTTGGCCTGGTCAAGGTAGATGGTATGCAGTGTATTCCACCCGTCCATGGCTTTGATGACCATCTCAAAGAAGTCAGTCAAATTTAACAGACATGACCTCCCCTTTACAAAGCCAAACTGTGTGGGCATCAAGTGTTTGGAGGTTGTCAGTGTTCTTGTTAATGAGGTCCATGATAATCCATTCCATATCCTTGCAGATAGGGCTAGTTAGGCTGACGGGTCTATAATTTCCTGGATTGGTGGACGCGTCACCTTTGTGCAGAGGGATGACAGTGTCTGTTCTCCATTCAACTGAGTTCCTGCCCGAGTTCATGTAGGATGGAGCCTGGATGTTATTGGGTCCCATGGATGTATTTTTCGCTTTTGAGAGGGCAGTGATGACTTGTTCCGTAGAGATAAGGGGAGAGGGGTCAGGTACTGGGGATGTCCTGATTTACTGATGGGGGTACAGTGGGGCAAAGTTTTCCCTGAATCTGTCAGCCAGCATGTTGGCTATATCTACGGCAATCTTTAATAATATTTTGGAACTTTTCTTCCTGATCCTCCATTGAAAATGGGCTCCTACTCAGTCGGACTTTCCTGGTAATCAAATGTCAATAAATAAATTCAATAACTAGATCTTGGCTGCTTTCTCAGGTCCATATTTGGCATACTGTGTGCCTTATTATTTAACAGATTCTGCTGTGAAACACCAGATCTCATGTTATCAATTTTCATACTGTCCTCAACTTATGGATTTGGATCTGATCCCTCAAATTTGACTCAGCTGTTGCAAAAGCTTTTGGCAACTAGAAAACTCTTGAGATACTCCCTTACCAACAATGCATCAATCCCAAGTACCTCAGATCTTGTTTGCCACTTCCAGTTGTGTTCCTGTGCTGTCAACCAGCTCTTTAGATATGTTACATTTTTTTTCCTTCTTAAGGCTTTCTCATCCAGACTACATTTTTCCTTCCTTTCCAACTGTACCCTTTATCATACAGCTTTATCTATTAGGTTTTTCCTTCTGCTTTTGTACTCACTTCTTGAGTACTATAGATAGTACTACCCCCCTCCTCTACACTCGAGGATGTAATTTCTTTTTTAATACCATTGTTAGTAGTCATTTTCTTTCCCTTTATTATATATAAAATTCTTCTGTTACATATTCCTCCCTTTTTTGACTTATTTTCTTCTTGTTAGTAGTCATTTTCTTTCCCTTTATTATATAAAAAATTCTTCTGTTACATATTCCTCCCTTTTTTGACTTATTTTCTTCAGGCTTAGTTGTTGAACTTATTTTAACAAGGCCGACAAAGACAAGAGTCCCAGCTGGGTTTAAAAAATGCACTGAGTACGGTCACAAGAGTCCTTTCTCTGATGCACACACCTTATGTGTATATCACTTAGGATCACACCACCTCCTAGAGGGTTGCTCCATTTGCCACTCCTTAAACCCAGGAGCTCTACTTGAGTGAAAGAATAAACTTATTCTGAAAAGATTACTCCCTTCCTCTTTTTCTGAGGCATTATCTGGAGCTTTCCCTGAAAAAAATGGAAAAGACTGTATCTTCATCTCCAAGTACTACTTCAGCCTCAACAAAAACTTTGGAGAAGGCTAAGAAAAGGCATTCCTTGGATCCGACTCACTCCTCGGGACCTAAAAAGAAAATTTCTAAATTGTTGGATCAGACTTCATACCCTGATCCAAAACAAAAGAAGAGAGGACTATTGGATCCGATCTCATCATCTGAAGCTTAAGAGAACTAAGGACCTGTTGGATCAGACTTCTTCAGATTGGACACAAAAGCCATTGGATTCTACTTCTGAGTGAAAACCTCTTCAAAAAACTAGATACTCTCCCTCAATGGACCCTGTTCTTCCAGGGTCCATTCTTTGGAGAGTCCTTGGTCTCCTTCCATAATGTCCACTCGCTGTTCTAGGAGCCTAATGGAAGAAGATATGGAGAGGTTAATGAGAAGGATTCTTTTTGTGCAGAGCATGTCAAGTGTCCTGTCTGCTCTTACACCCCCCCGGCTCAGGAGATCTGACCTTCCACTACATCCCGTTTGCAAGTTCCTCCTCCTATTACCTACTCTGTCTTGGAGTGCTCAGATCTGAGAACTTCTTTATCCTCTGATCTGAAGCGTCCACTGAGCACTTTGAATACATTTGGATCTGAAAAGCTCTCTGAGCCAGGGCTATCCTGTCAGGTCGAGGGTGTTGCAGTCGACTCAGAAGTTTTTGGAGCCATCTCTACACCTTGGTGCCTCTGCACAGGTTAGCTTGGCTCCAACTTTGGCTTTGGGGGGATACTCCTCAGACCAGGGAGGGGCTACAGTCCAAATGCTTGCCCTTTCAGATATGGGGTCCTTTTAGTTTCTGGGGGGGGGGTGTCTGCCTTTGAGGTCATGGAGACAGTTTTGTCTGCTTCAGCAACAAAGACGGTTCCTTTCTCCTTGGCTCCTCAGCCTACGGGCTTGCCATCTCTTTGCTTGGAGTCTCAACTATCCTCTCTACCGGACAGTTGGTAGCGAATCCCCAGGCTTTCCAGCAGGGTGTTCCGACTTCTGATATTTCCCCAGAGCAATCCACTGATGAGGTCCCTAAGAAGAGAACATGCAAGAGGAAGCACTTAGACTCCCCAGAGGAGTCTGTCACAGAAGATAGAGTTTGATGAAGGTGAATGGTCCTCACGGTCACTTCCTGAAGATGTCCAGTCAGAGACATCCTTGAAATCCTGAAAGAGAGAGGTGGCTGGAAGTCTAGCAACCCTTCATCTGAGGAGTCTGTATTCTTGGAGGCTTTTGGAACCAGTCTGTCTACCTCCTCTGTGACCCTGCCCACTGATGACTGCATAGAGTTGATTTCTCGGTGGGCTTAGAAGGCCCCAGATGCCATTGAACCAATCTCGAAGAGGCCAGATAAAATTATGACAGCACCAGAAGACTAGCAGTTTAGGACAAAAGGGCTGTCTGTTGATGCCATAGTCATGGCATTGGCCACTAAAAAGGAACTCTTTGAAGAGAGTTACACTCTCCATCCACCAAGCAAGAAGTTTCAGGTGATGGCCAGGTTTAGGAAGTGCATCTGTGCTTCAGCGACCTTTGCCTTAAGGTCTTTGAACTACTTGGCACATTTCACCAGGTTACAGAGAGACCTGATTAATGAACTCTGACACCCTCTCAGGATCCATTTCTAATGAGGTACAGGCATCTGTGACTTTTCAGTTGGCTGCCCTGCAGTCAGTTTCCATTACTTCCATGAGGATAATTTTGCACTTGGCTGAAGGAACCTCAAGGGCAGTGGGTTTTGACATTTCCATAAGGAACCATGCCTGGATGTGCTTATGTGATTTTGCAGAACCCTTCAAGTCTTCTTTCATTAAGTCTTTATTTGGCCCCAAAGGTCGATAATTATCCAGGTGTGAAAAGGATGGAAAGACCCTGTCTGCCACAGGCGCAAGTTTTTCCACACCTCAAAGATCCTTCTGTAAGAATCAGTGAGGTACTTGGAAAGTGTGGTTCAAGAAGTCCCAGGATAGACGTGGAGGAGGTTCTCTTGGTGTAGGGGGGGGGACTGCAATGGTAGATGCTGTCCATGGCGGAGGTGGCCCTCAAAACTAAGGGTCTATGGATTAATTATTTGATAGACATTACCAGCGCTCCTGAAAGAAGGTGCAATTGTTCCCCTCAGGAGGCACTTGGGGGTCCTTTATCCCTGCACCAGAGAGCCTTGCTAGTGATAACAGATACTTTGGTGAAGAGGATTATTTCCAGAGGTTATGTAATGCCCTTTTTCTTTTCACCTCCAATCTCAAGGAAAATTCCAGATGTTCCACCCAGTCAGAGGGAACAAGCAGCAATTCAAGTACAAAAACTGTTAGAAAAAGAGTCATCCAAGAGAGGTCCCGCCAGACCAGATAGAATCCGGAACTTACTCAGGGTTCTTTTTAGTGACAAAGAAAACAGAGGACTGGAGACCAATCTTGGATCTCAGCAACTTAAAGAAATCAGTATGGTGCATCATTTTTAGATGGTCATGGTTCAGTCCATTCTCCCATTTCTGGACAAGGATGATTGGAAGTGCTCGATAGACGTTCGGCATGTGTACCATTTCATAAAGATAAATAGGCAATCCAGAAGGTACTTGTACTTCCAGCTGGGAGCCAGTCATTACCAATTTGAAGTTTTGCTCGGCTGGGGAGCCAGTCATTACCAATTCAAAGTTCTGCCCTTTGGTCTCACCACAGCCCCCAGGGTGTTCACCAAATGTATGGCAGTAGTGGCAGCTCACATGAGACTGCAAAGATTGCACGTGTTTCCATATTTAGACTACTGGCTCCAAGCAGGCATCAAGTAATCGAGGCAAGAGATCAGGTTCTCCAGACATGATCTCCTCTGTGGATAACAGTAAAGTACTAAAAGTCTCATTTCGAAATTTCTGAAAATTGGAATTTGTAGGTGCACTGTTCAACACAAAGCCAGTGATAGCTTTAATGCCTCCTGTAAGAGTTCGGACATTAAGAACCAAATCAGAAAAATGATCTGCAGTACCTAGGTTTCAGCCTGCTTGGTTCTTCAGGTTCTAGGATGAATGGCAGTGACAGTAACTCTAGTGCCTTAGCCAGATTTTACATGAGGGTTCTACAGTGGATGTTAACCACGCAATAGTCAGTACTTTATCAACGTGTGTTAACCCTGATGCACATCTCTCAGATTTGCAAGAGAGGTCTCAGGTGGTGGATTCAATCAGAGCAGGTTCTAAAAAGCCGTCCGTTCATTCCCCTTCAGCCCAAAGCCGAAGTGACCATGGACACTTCCCAGTTAGGGTGGGTGGAGTATTACCTGAGGAAAACATTCCAAGGCATTTGGTCCCTCATAAAGGCCAATTTGCATGACAGTGTCCTAGAAATGAGAGCGGTGCTTTTAGCGTTACAGGCCTTTTCAAGAAGCGCTCCCCTTGGGAACGATTGCAGTTCAAAAAGATATGTCAGTAGTTTGGTACGTCAAACAAACAAGGAGGGAATAGATCTTTACCCCTTGTGTATTCCATCCAACCACTTTCTCATCGCAATGCACATTACAGGGAAGTCCAGTATGATAGCAGACAAGCTCAGCAGGTGTATTCTTCTACCTCATTAATGGTGTCCCAACAAGAACGTAATGGATATGATTTTTTTCATCAGTGGGGCCAGCCTTACTGCTACTTTTTTCTTCGCCCGGAACAACAAATGCAACTATTTTGCTCTGATTCCCCCCACAGGGGGAGTCACTGAGGGATGCTCTACTTCATGATTGCCCCCCCCCAAACTGTTTTATGCCTACCCACCAATCCCCTGATTTCCAAAGTCCTGCTGCCATGTTGAAGAGGAAAGTTATCCTCATTGCACCTTTTTGGCCTCGACAGATTTGGCTGCCTTTCCTTTGGCCTCACTTAGTCCACCAACCGTGGATTCTGGATCTGTCTCCAGATGACGACATCCTTAACCTCAGGCTTGACTGCCTGGCTTGTTTAATTCCATTAATAGCCAGACAACTTATGCTGTCTTCCTCAGTTTGTCGGCTACTTTTATCTTCCCATAAATCATCTACTCATAAACTCTACTGCAGAAAATGGAGAAGATTTGCTTACTGGGCCTGTCAATATAATGCTGATCCCTTTTCAGCTGCTTTACATTGTATCCTTGCATTTTTAGCCTTACTTTTTAAAGAAGGAGCTAGCTCCTCCAGAGGTAAAGTCCATTTGGCAGGGATGTCAGATGTTCACATGGAATTTGAAGGTGTTTCTGTTACTTCCTATAGACTCTGCAAAACCTTTTTGCAAGGCATTCTTCTTCTGAGACCTGTTTCTAGGGGAACTACTGCCCCTTGAGGCATCAATCTGATACTGCAAAAACTTACTCACACCCGCCCCCCCTTTGAACCCCCAGCTAAATGTTACCTTAAGTATCTTTCTTGGAAAACATTTTTTTCTAATGGCCATTACTCCGCCAGAAGAATTTCAGAGGTTTAGGCCTTGGCTTCAAAACTGCCTTACTTGGTCTTTCACAAAGACAGGGTCACTTACGAACTAGCACTTCCTTTCTCCCTAAATTGGTTTCAGAGTCTAATATTAATCAGTCTGTTAATTTGCCAGTATTCTTCCCCAAATTTACTAACAAAGGTGAATATACTTTGCATTTTTATTGGATGTCCACAGGCAATTAGGCTTTTGCCTGCACAGAACAGAAATCTCAGGAAGACTGAGCAATTATTTGTTTCTTTTTCTGACATAAAACTAGGAAAACCTGTTGTGACAAATCTGGCCAGATGGTTGACTGCCCAACTGGGCATTCCTTATCAAGACCATTATGGGCTCATTCAGCTAGAGCCGTGGCCAGTTCGTCAGTCTTGTAGTCTAGAGCTTCCATTGATGAAATTTGCGCACCAGCAAGTTGGGCTACTCCCCATACCTTCATTACTCATTACAAACTGGATATGGTCCCCAGAAGTAGGACATCATTTGGTTCAATGGTGCTCATGAATATCCTTCCTGGAGTCCACCCGGGGATTTAGGTAGCTGGGGACTTTGTCCCACAAGTTGAGAACAGAATAAAAATTGACATCATCAGATAAAGAAGTTATGTAGTCACCATAATGATGTTCATTGTGTTACACTGCTGCAGTCATTACACTTGGGTTATCCTGCCGTCAGGCAGTTCCCCATTCAGCCTGAGTTCCAAAATCTTGGTCCAACGTCGGTTGCTGTCGCCTCCTCCTTGACGTCAGTGCGACAGGGGTATATAAGATGCAGCCAATGCCATTTTCTTCAGTCTTTCTTGCCACCCGGTGCCTGAAGCAGAAGCAGTTCGCAAGTGCTGGTCGGCTGACTCCTGAGATTTTCATTCCGAATCCAGAACCAAAGTCTTCTACAAAGCTAAGTACCCCATTGGGGAAACTTTTTCTTGCCTCAGACCGATGTCAATAAAAGTTAATAACTGTATTTCTTGTGGGAAGCAAATACCTCATAAGGATTTCCACTGCTGTTGTATTCCATGCTTAGGCCCAGACCACAACGTCACTGGTTGTTGGTTTTGTGCTAGGTTTAACAAGCGCACTATTAAACATCAGTTTGATTTTGTCCAACATTATTTTGGCAGAAAATTCAATTACACCATGCCGTCGGGACGACCGGATTACATAAAAAGTGCAAGGACAGGCATCCGAGGCCCAAAACTGACGACGAGGCCTCTTCTAGGCCGGTCACAGGTTCTCTGGTTTTCAGCGAGGCGCCTAAGCAGCCCCTGACGACCACTTCTACAGAACCACAGACCGCCTCCGACTCCCATGTGGAGCTGGCTGGGCCTTCGGGCTCTCTAGGTTTTCAGCTCACCGAAACTAACCCTTCAGAGGGAACCGAAGTACCTGATCAATCCACTGCTTCAGAGGGTGATGTTCATCGTGCATACAGCTGCAGTAATCAGAGATGGGTTTTCTGCCGTCAGGCGGGTCCTCGGTCGGCCGAATTCCAAAGTCTAGGTCCGGCGTTGGTTGTCGCTTTCTTTTCTGACGTCAGTGAGGCAGGGGTATATAAGACACAGCCGACGCCATTTTCTTCAGTCTTTTTTGCCGTGCGGTGCCCGAAGCAGAAGCAGTTCGCAAGTGCCAGTCGGCCAGCTCCTGAATTTACGAAAAATTGGAAACCGAAGTCTTCTTTAAAGCTAAGTACCCCGTTGGGGAAACTTTTCTTGCCTCAGACCGATGTCAGAAAAAGTTAACAATTGTATTTCTTGTGGGAAGCAAATACCGCATAAGGATTTCCATTCCCTCTGCATACCTTGTTTAGGCCCAGACCATGACATCTCAGGCTGTCGCTTTTGCGCTACTTTCAATAAACGCACTATTAAGCGTCGGGCGGAGTTCGCCCAACACCTTTTTGGTAAAGCCCTTGATTATAAAATGTCGTCGGAGACGCCGACTACCGTTTTGTCCAAAAACCACAAGGACCGACACGCGAGGTCCGCGGTCTCCACCGACGCCACGCCAAAACCGGCTACACGTGGTCTGGTTCTCAGCGAGACGCCTATGCAGTCCCTGACTACCGACGACACTTCTTTGGCGGTGTCTTCTGTAACCGAGACCGCAGGTACCTCGGCCCATACCCAGACTACAACCACCGAAGCCACTGTGAGCGTTGAGCCTCCTAATGTGGACAGGTCCACTTCCACCCATGGTGTCTTTAGACCCTCATCTTCCTTTTCCATTAAGGCCTTTACTAAGTCCAAATCAGCCAGGCATCCCAAGAGGCCTGTTGCACAGGGCCCATCTCCAGGCCCCATGCCTAAAAAGCAGATGCTTAAAATGGCTGAGGATTTAATTACTCTTATCAGGGGTTCCCAACCCCCTCCAGACAAGAGACCCAGAGTGGAGGAAGATTCTCCCTCTTCTGATCAGGGCTCCATTTTTTCAGAACATTCTGATGTAGAGGAACACTCTTACTCCCCTTTTGAAGATTCTGATGCAGAGCAAGTCCATTCCTTCTGTATCTCCTCCAGAGGATTTTTCTTTTGGGGAAACCTTACACACCTTGAGGGAACACTTCCATTGGGAAGGCCAAGACACTTCTGATTCCAAGAAAAGACTTAGGGAATTTCTTTTGTTACCTTAACTTTCCCCAACTTTCGCCCTATTGCTTTACTCTCCCCATTAGCTAAAATTATGGAAACAAACAATTTCTCAACTATCTTCTTCATAACAAACTTTTAGCTGACTGTCAACATGGTTTCAGGCCTTTTCCCATAGTACTACAACTGCCCTCCTTCCTTCTAATCTCTTTTCTCTTAGCTCTCAATTCTACAGTGGTTTTGAGAGGCTCTCAATAACACAAACAGTTTTCCAAAGCGTTGAAAAAGTGGTTTTTACAACACTGCCTCCTCCTAAATCCCAAAAAAACGCTTCTTCTTCTCTTTCCTCCTACCAATAAAATCTCCCACACCATTCTTCACTATCTCAAATAATTCCTCTACCTGTATTAACCCTGATATGACCACTAAACTGTTAGGTGTAACCATGACAACCGACTTATGAGTGATGATAACCTAACCTTCTACTATTAAATAAATAAATAAAAATGATGCTCTACAGGAAAACCCTTCCCTTCCCAGTAGCGAGAAAAACCATTGCTCAAACTAACACAGACCTCTGGCGATACCTCCTGTCTTGGACATACTTTATGATGTTTATTCGGAGGCTTGCCTTAATCCGGATTCCCTGCCTCCTGCCCCAGTCAAGCCTGATAGGTACTACAGAGTTCCTAACTCCCACCAATTTCTTTACAAAAGCCATAATGCTGACCCTGAAACCATTTCTCAAGGCCCCAAGGGAATGAAGGCCTCTACTGATAAGAATCCACTACCTTCCGAAAGAGAGTCAAGATCCTTAGAAAGGTGGGGAAAAAAGGTATATACCTCGGCCACCCTAGCCATAAGGGCCTTAAATTGTCAGTTTCATATGCTTAAATATCAGCAGTTTCTGTTATCACAATTAAGAAATAAAATGTCTCAACCTGAACAACCAGATTTGAAGGAGTTGCAGGATATGATGCATAGTGCAGAACAAGTGGGTAAACACACCTTACAATGTGGCTATGATGCCCTAGAGGCCTCAAGTAGAGCTGCTGTTACAAGATCAGTGATTCGTAGACATGCCTGGCTAAGGGAACAAATCTTGCCTGATCATGTGAAAGCTAAACTACTAGATGCTCCTTTACAAAAAGATGTGCTATTTGGTACTAATGCTGAGGAGATACTACGGAAAATGGAAGAACAAGCCAAATCTATGCAAACTGTCAAAGCTTTTCTACAGGTTCAACCACCACGTTTTAGCAGAAATTGGCCTTCTAAAAACTGGTCCTTTCCAGCCACGGACAAGCCCCAAAGAGGTAGATACAGGCGCACAAGGGGCAGAGGACAATCACAAGGATCATATAGAGGTAGGCAATGGCAAATTCCAGCACCAAGAGGTGGCGAAGACAGTGCACAACAATACAGGAAACAAACCCAATGACTTCCTCCTTTCCATGCCAAGCAAGTCTCAGCTGGCAGCACCCTTGGGAGGAAAGCTGGCATTATTTACAAGAAATTGGCATATTGTCACAACAGACAAATGGATCGTGGACGTTATAAACAGAGGCTACAGATTTCATCACACTTCCAAAAATGAGAGGCATGCTAGACCTGCCACATAATCAAAGGGCAGAGGCACAACTACAAATTTCAAAGCTCATAGACATGAAAGCTATTCAAGAGGTACCTACTCACGAACAAGGTCAAGGTTTTTATTCCAGGCTATTTCTGGTACCAAGGAAAGGAACCGACTGGAGACCCATTTTGGACTTATCCATCCTAAACACATTCTTACTCGTACCAAAATTCAAGATACTCACATTACAGCAGCTTCTTCCCATGCTGGGCAAGGAGTTTTGGCTGGTAACATTGGACCTCAAGGAGGCATACCTGCATGTCCCAATCAGACAAAGCTGCAGAAGATACCTCAGATTTCTTGCAGGTTCAATCCACTATCAATTCTCTCTGCATTGCCCTTTGGCTTATCTACTGCGCCCAGAGTATTCACGAAATGCCTGGCATCAGTAATTGCCTACTGCAGACTTCAAGGGATACAAATTTACCCTTACTTGGACGACTGCCTGATCCAAGCGGACAGCAAACACATACTTCTGGAGCATCTGGCTTATGTAACACGGTTATTGAATTCCCTGGGATACACAGTCAACAAAGAGAAATCCAGGCTAACACCATCTCAGAAAATAACTTTCCTGGGTGCCAACTTGGACACAAACACCCAGATAGCCTATCTTATGCCAGAAAAACAGGGGCAACTAACTCAGTACTTCAAAATACTAGCAAATTATACCAGGCTTACTGAAAGGAAAATCCTGCAGGCTCTGGGTTTCATGGCATCTTGCATTCTTTTAATCCCATGTGCAAAGTTGCATATGAGGAAACTTCAATGGTACCTAAAAAACCTATGGTCTCAACACAGCCACAGTTTGGAAACAATAATACCAATAATTCCATGTTTGCAAAAGGAATTTCTATGGTGGGCCCAAGCATGTCAAACAAACACAGGCCTCCCATTCTGCAAGCCTCAAGCAAATCAAGTCATCACAACAGACGCCTCAGATTACGCCTGGGGGGCGCACATGACAGACAGGTGCATTCAGGGCAAATGGTCCCAAAAGGAAAAGCACCTTCACATCAATCAGAAAGAAATGCTAGCAGTGATAAATGCAATTACAGCTTTCAAGGACCTCCTGCATCCAGGACAGTTATTGATAAGAACAGACAACACCACAGTAATGTGGTACATAAAGAAACAAGGAGGAACACATTCATACCCCATGTGCAGACTAGCCATGACACCTTGGAACTTGGCTCTGGAATGGCAAATCGAACTTCAGGCACAGTACTTGCCAGGTTTGGAAAACACGCTGGCAGACAATCTAAGCAGAAATATGACAGATCCACACGAATGGAAGTTGCATCCTCAAGTGTTTACAAAGATAATCCAAGCATGGGGGGGAGGCCAGACATAGATCTCTTCGCCTCCCACAGGAATCATCAATTGGAAAAGTTCTGTTCAAGGACCTTTCATCCAAAGGCCTGGAGAGTGGACGCCCTTTCATTCAGTTGGACAGCATGGACAGTTTACCCTTTCCCACCTCTGCCTCTTCTGCCCAAGGTGCTCTTGAAAGCAAGAGCAGACAGACCGAAGATGATACTGATTGCTCCAGACTGGCCAAGACAACACTGGTACCCACTCCTGAGGAGCCTAACACATACTCCTCCCTGGTCCCTACCTCTAATGCCTCTTCTGCTGACTCAGCACAACTACAAAACTCTTCACAGTCAGCTGAAAACACTCAATCTCGCTGCATGGAAAATTCCTTAACACCACAACAGACCCTACTCCCCAAAGAGGTGCAGGATGTCATTTTGGAGGCCAGAAGGCCATCTACTAGAAAGGCTTACTCCAAAATGGAAACGGTTTTGGTCTTGGAATGAGAAAAAAGGCCAGGACCCTAGAAAACTGAATTTGCCTCAGGTATTACAGTATCTAGCTGAGCTGCTGAACAGTGGACTTTCATTTTCCTCCATAAAAATCCATGCCTCAGCCATTTCTGCAGAATTCAACACTGATCCACCCTTATTCTCTCACCCACTCTTAAGACAGTTCCTCAGAGGGGCTAAGAATATAAGACCACCAAGGAAACAACCAATGCCAGCCTGGGATCTTAATTACATTCTAGAAAAATTAACATTGCCTCCCTTTGAACCAGCTGCCTCAACAGATTTGCAATATTTGTTGTGGAGAACAGCCTTCCTTCTGGCCATTACCTCAGCTCGTAGGGTTTCGGAACTACAAGCCTCCATGGCTGTGCAGCCCTTTCTCATCTTCCATCAGGACAGGGTTTCCCTTTGAACCAACCCGTCATTTATGCCTAAAGTGGTATCCAGGGTAGCTTTAAATCAAGCCATACACTTACCTTCCTTTTACCCCAATCCTCAAAACAAAGGGGAAAGGCTGCTACACTCCTTAGACATCCATAGACAGCTACGTTATTATTTGGACAGAACAAAGCCTTTCAGGAAATCAGAACAACTTTTTGTGTCCTATGCTGTAGGAGCTCAAGGGAAGCCAGTTACCAAACAGACAATTTCAAAATGGATAGGCCACTGCATGCGGTTTTGTTGCTCCTGTCATGGAAAATCTGTCCCTACAGGCATCAGATCCCACTCCACCAGGGCCACAGCTACCTCTACATCCTTCCTCAGAGGAGTTCCTACCAAAGATATTTTGGAGGCAGCCACTTGGAGTTCTGTGCATATCTTCACAAAACACTACCACCTGCCTTTATATTCCAAAACTAGAGCAGGCTTTGCCACTGCTGTGTTGCAGGGCATTCTGGCTCATCCCAGTTCCACCTAGTGCCTACCACCCTGTGCATAGCTTTGGGATTCTACCCAACTGTGATTACTGCAGCTGTATGCACGATGAACATAGTACAGTTTTGTACCTACCGTAAATGTAGATGTTCGAGTGCTAATACAGCTGCAGTACAGTTTTCCCTCCCTCCTTCCCCTCTTGGTAAAGGCCTAGGACCTAATCCCTCTTCATACAACCTGATTGGGTTATCCTTCTATGGTATATTTGCTTGCAACCACTGATTTTTGATTATATTGCATTGCATGTATATAAATATAATTTATGTATTGCCTTCCTTCTGGGGGCACCTGACATCTGGGGCAAGAAAGACTGAAGAAAATGGCGTCGGCTGCGTCTTATATACCCCTGCCTCACTGACGTCAGGAAAGAAAGCGACAACAACCGACGCCGGACCTAGACTTTGGATTTCGGCTGATCGAGGACCCGCCTGACGGCAGAAAACCCATCTGTGATTACTGCAGCTGTATTAGCACTCGAACATCTACATTTATGGTAGGTACAAAACTGTACTTTTTCAGACCTACCCAGTTAACCATTAAACCCTCTGCTAAGTCTAAGCCCCCCTTAAAAACAAAGAAACAGACCTAGCATTCTCCAGGACAGGCTTCCATGCCTAAGAAACAAATGCTGAAAATGGCCAAAGACCTTATTACCATGATCAGGGGGTCCCATCCCCCTCCTGATAAAAGGCCCAGACCAGGATGCAGACTATGAATCTTCCGACCAGGTGTTCATTTCCTCAGATTCATCCTCAGACCTAGGATATTCTTTACCTCCTTATGAGGATTCTGATGCTGAGGAATCAATTCAGTCAGCCTGTCCGCCTGAGGACTACTCCTTTGGGGAGACCTTACATACCATGAGGGAGCATTTCCATTGGGAGGGCCAGGATTACTCAGAATCCAAGAAAAGGCTCAGAGACTTCCTTTTATTGCCTCAACACAGACCCCTTGCTATTCCGCCAGTGTTAGATATTGTGGATGATGTGTACACTGAATCCAGCTTAAACCCTGACTCCTTACCCTCAGCCCCAGTTAAATCTGATAGATATTACAGAGTCCCTGACTCTCAGAAATATCTGTACAAAAGCCCTGTTGCTGACCCTGAAACTATTTCTCAGGGACCCAAAGGAATTAAGGCCTCATCAGCAAAAAAACCCAGTTCCCTCTGACAGAGATTCCAGAGCATTAGACAGATGGGGAAAGAAAGTATATACGTCTGCAACCCTAGCAATGAGAGCCTTGAATTGCCAGTTTCACATGCTAAAATATCAGCAATTTTTGATGTCTCAGTTGAAACAAAAGATGCTTCCAGATTCAGATCCTCCTAATTTTAAAAGAAATGCAGGATTTATTGCATGCAGCTGAACAAGTGGGAAAACATACTTTGCAATGTGGGTTTGATTCCTTAGAGGCCTCCTGTAGAGCAGCAGTTAGTCTCTGTCATTAGAAGGCATGCTTGGTTAAAAGAACATACATTACCAGATCATGTTAAGACCAAATTGTTGGATGCACCTTTACAGCGGCATGTGTTGTTTGGAGTTAAGGCAGAGGAGGTATTAAAGAAAATGGAGGATAAGGCAAAATCTATGCAAATGGTGAAAGATTTCTTACAGGTTCAGCCTCCTCGTTTTAGCAGAAATTGGTCAACAGACCTCAAAGGGGCAGATACAGACATCCAAGAGGTAGAGGTCAGGCACAAGGCCCTTACAGGCCTCGACAATGGGATACACCAGGCCAGAAAGGAGGGGAAGACAGGTCTCAACCTTATAAAAAGCAGCCTCAATGACTTTCCACTACAGCTGCCAAACAGCTCTCTCTTGGCAGCACCCTTAGGAGGAAAACTGGCACTTTTCTATCATAATTGGCATTGCATCACCAAAGACAAATGGGTTCTCAACATTGTATCTCAAGGTTACAGGTTCCACTTTCACATTCTGCCAAGGTTAAAAGGAATGCCAAATCTGCCACCAAATCAGTGGGCAGAGGCTCAAAAACAAATTGCAGCACTCATGGACATGAGAGCTATTCAAGAGGTACCACCACAGGAGCAAGGACAAGGATTTTACTCAAGACTCTTTTTGGTTCCCAGAAAGGACAAAGCCTGGAGACCCATTCTGGACCTTTCTTCTCTCAACACTTACCTGGATGTTCCGAAATTCAAAATGTTAACACTACAGCAGCTTCTTCCCATGCTGGGCAAGAAAGCTTGGCTCATGACTTTGGACCTCAAGGAGGCATACCTGCATGTCCCTATCAGACAAAACTGCAGAAAATACCTCAGATTTCTCGCTGGTTCAAAGCACTATCAATTCTCTGCACTGCCCTTTGGCTTATCTACTGCACCCAGGGTCTTCACAAAGTGCTTGGCACCAGTAATCGCATTTTGCAGGCAAAAAAGAATTCAAATGTATCCATACCTGGACGATTGCCTGATTCAAGCAGTGAGCAAGGACATTTTTCTAAAGCATCTGGCGTAAACAAAAAGAAATCAAAACTAGTGCCCCCACAACAGATAATATTCCTGGGTGCCAGCTTGAACACAACGGCCCAGATGGCTTATCTCACGCCAGACAAGCAAGGACAACTGACTCAGTACTTTCATTTGATGGCAACAAAGACCCAACTCCCTCCAAGAAAAATTCTGCAGGCCTTGGGCTACATGGCATCTTGCATAATACTAATGCCATATGCCAGACTGCATATGAGGAAACTACAATGGTACGTAAAGAGTGTATGGTCTCAATACTGTCAAAATTTGGAAACAGTTACACCACTAATTCCTTGCCTTCAACAGGAGTTTCGATGGTGGGCTCAAGCTTGTCACCTCAACAAGGGACAGCCTTTTACTCAACCCACAGCCAGGCAAATACTGACAACAGATGCATCGGATTACACCTGGGAAGCACACATGGCAGGAAAATGTATTCAGGGCGAGTGGCCCACAGAGCAAAGACATCTCCACATCAGTCAAAAAGATATGCTAGCTGTACAAAATGCAATTATAGCTTTCAAGGATCTGCTGCATCCAGGACAACTACTACTAAAGACAGACAACACCACAGTTATGTGGTACATAAACAAACAAGGGGGCACACATTCCTACCCCCTCTGCAGACAAGCCATGATCTTGTGGAAGACAGCCGTAGACTACCAAGTTCATCTGCAAGCACAATTCCTGGCAGGAGAGAAAAACACACTGGCAGACGACCTAAGCAGAAACATCATGGACCCCCACGAATGGGAGTTGAACCCACAAATATTCAGAATAATCACACAAAAATAGTGGAGCCCGGACATAGATCTGTGCATCCCCAATGAACAGCCAGTTACAGAAATTCTGCACAAGGGGCTACCATCCACAAGCATGGAAAGTGGATGCCCTCTCATTCAGCTGGAAAAACCTGCAAGTATACACTTTCCCTCCTTTATCTCTTCTTCCAAAGGTACTCATAAAAGCCAGGCAAGAAGAGCCAAAGATGATTCTGATTGCACCAGACTGGCCACACCAGCACTGGTACCCAATCTTAAAGAAATTAGCACAAGAACCACCCTGGATTTTACCTCAAATCCCACATCTGCTGACACAGCACAACAATCAGATACTTCACAGCCAGCTAAAGACCTTAAATCTAGCTGCATGGAAAATTCCTTCGTCAAGCAAGCAATGCTTCTCTCCAAAGCTGTTATGGATGTCATTCTGGAGGCCAGAAGGCCTAGCACCAGGAAAGCCTACTCGGATAAATGGAAGAGATTCTGTGCCTGGAACCAAGTGCACAGCCTTGACCCTCTTGTCCCAAACATCCTCAGATACTTCAATACTTAACTGAGATGCTGAACAAGGGCCTCTCCTTCTCATCCATCAAGATCCACGCCTCAGCCATTTCTTCTCAAACAGTACCTCAGAGGGGCTAAAAACATAAGACCGCCCCGTAGAGCACCTACACCAACTTGGGCCCTCAACTTTGTTTTGGAAAAACTAACTTTACCTCCTTTTGAGCCAGCTAACACAGCAGAATTAAAATACATCTCTTGGAAAACTGCTCTGCTACTGGCAATAACATCAGCACGAAGAGTTTCAGAATTACAGGCACTAATGGCAGTGGAACCTTTCCTCATCTTCCACCAGGACAGGGTGTCTTTAAGAACTAACCCTACGTTTATGCCAAAGGTGGTATCAAGTGTGGCTCTAAACCAAACTATTCACTTGCCAACTTTTTATCCTAAACCACAGAATAAAGGGGAGAGACTACTACATTCTTTGGATATTCACAGGCAGTTACGCTTCTACTTGGACAAAACCAAAGCTTTCAGAAAATCTGAGCAATTATTGGTAGCATATGCTGCAGGAGCACAGGGAAAAGCCATTTCAAAACAGACTATTTCAAAATGGATAGGACATTGTATACGTTTCTGCTACACTCACCATGGGAAACCTGTACCTAGCAGCATTAGATCTCACTCCACCAGGGCAACAGCCACTTCAACTGCCTACCTCAGAGGAGCACCTACCAAGGATATTTTGGAAGCAGCAACATGAGTTCAGTGCATACCTTCACCAAACATTACCATTTGCCTTTATACTCCAAATCCAGAGCTGGCTTCGCCACTGCTGTGCTGCAGGGCCTTATAGCCACCCCCTAATGCCTTGTAGATCCAGCCTCCCTACCTCAGCTTTGGGATTCCACCCAAGTATAATGACTGCAGCAGTGTAACACGATAAACACAGTACAGCTTTGTACCTACCAGAAATGTAGATGTTGGAGTGTAAACACTGCTGCAGTCCAGGTTCCCCTCCCTCTTTCCCCTCTTCTGTCTGGTACATACCTAGGTCATCTACCCTTTACTACCTATGGGGAGTATTTGCTGGTAACTAAAAATGGTTGTTTGCTTTTCTTTTGTATATTTTGTACTAGCAATTTGAATTGCCTACCTATTTGGGGGCACCTGACATCTGGGGCAAGAAAAACTGAAGAAAATGGCGTCGGCTGCATCTTATATACCCCTGTCGCGCTGACGTCAGGGAGGAGGCAACAGCAACCAATGCCAGACCAAGACTTTGGAACTCAGGCCGACTGGGGAAACCGCCTGACGGCAGGATAACCCAAGTGTAATGACTGCAGCAGTGTTTACACTCTAACATCTACATTTATGGTGGGTACAAAACTGTACTTTCCATCTGTGTTGTCCATTTTCATTCTTCAACTCCCCTCCCACCAACCCGCTGCCCTAAAAGCTCCTGGAAGAGCGAGTGTTTAAGTATGCCACTTCCTTGGTGCATAGCACCAGATATAGTCTCCTCTATATGTAAGTGCAGTATTTAGTTCTACAGTTATTAGCAAACAAGATCTGAAGTACTTGGAGTTTGTGCATTGTGGGTAAGGGAGTAGCTGTAGAGTTTTCTGGTTGCCACAAGTTTTTGCAGCGGCTTAGTCGGAGCTGAGGGATTGGATCTGAACCCATTAGTTGAGGAAGAATGAAAATGGATAACACAGATGGAACGTTATGGTTAGTACATAACTTCTTTTTCAGTTATCTGTACTTTATTAAAATCAGAGCAGTCTGTTCCTACCAGTTTCTCTAGTACAACACAAAATCATCCAACTCCACTGTTTTTCAACAGCTCTTCTGAGAAATTTCATTCTCTGGAGGCCTCTCCTTTTTTAGCAACTGATTTTTGCAGTTTTATCAGTTCATCTGAATAATGTAGTTAAGCTTCTGTTTTTTTTTTTTGTAACCTGTTAAATGAACCGTAGAAGTAATATATAAACACTTCTGAATGCGTTTGATTTATTTTTCCTCTGAATTCATGGAAGCCATGTGTACTGTACCAAAGGTGAAACATGAATGTTATTTTGCTGAACAGCTACAGGATTCCTTCCAGCCAGAAGTTTCTTTCTTCCCCCTTTTTTTATGGTTGATTTTCTGTCAAGTTCTTCAAGTCTTCTTTGCTGGCATCCAGGCAGTATATTTACTAATCAGTAACAGAATTTTACCCAAATTGGTAACTTTACTGATTTTTTTTCATTGAGTTTTAATTTTTCCCATTGGAACCATTATAATGAGTATATTTATCAGTGTGTAGCCATCTTGGTAGTCATGACTTGAGTCTTAATGTATGGCCTTTTGTTATTCCCATGAGTTTTGTATTTTCTACTTATTCATTCTACTAGTATTGACTGATACTATTGTTAAGTTGCAATTGTTGATTGTTGATTGTTGAATTGAAGGTGAAAATATCATCAGTTTAGTTTCATCTGGATCTAGGAGTAGTTTACCTTGTTCCAGTCATTTTTCAGTTTTTGTGAACGTCATATTGGAGCTTTTTGACTGAGGAGGCAGCACATACTAATGTTGAGTCATGTATATATTGGATTAGATTTGCTAGATGATAAACTGTATGTATTTTATTTATTAATATATCGGAGTAAATGTCCCAATATTGAACTTTATAACAGAGCTAATGTTTGTTGAACTGACTGTTTATCAGCTCAGCATACATATTATGTTCTGTGGTTGTAGTAACTTTTAAGCCAGTTGAATGCATTGTTTGTGAGGCCTTTTTCCTTGATTCAGGGTAATTGAAAACTGTATTTGATGCATTTGGACAAGTCAGAAAGTAGGGAAGCAACAATTTCAGCTTGATTTCATCTTTCATTAATAGAGTGTATGAAAGTTAGCAGTGCTGTTTCTGTGGTCTATGGCCAGGCCTTAATCTGTCAGTTGCATTTCAGAGTGCATAATCTAATGTCAATTTTCATTCAGTCCTCAACTAATGGGTTCAGATCCGAACCCTCGGATCCAGTTTGGCCATTGCAAAAGCTCATGGCAACTTTGAACTCTCGAGTTTCTCCCTTACCCCACAGTGTACCAACTCCATTTATCTCAGATCTCATTTGCCGCTTGACAGAGAAAGACATGGTGACTGAGTACTAGAGAGCCAAGGTTTGTTTTTTTTTTTGTCAAAAAACTTTATTTTCTTGATGTGAACTTTTACAACTGTTAACTTTTCTCACTTATCTATTGTTTACTAGTTAAATCTTTCCCTGACCTTTTATATGTCTCGTACTCTTAATACTATTAATATTATTAGTGCCCTCTTTCTACTTTAGGTGCAATATGTAGATACTATTGATGGTAGCTTCCCTTTTCTTTTTCCTGGCTGCTGCTGTTTAAAATAAAAGTTTTTCCTAGTGCTAGAACTATCACTTTAACCTTAATTCTGTTTATAGCGCTTTAATTGACTGTCTTAACATTTTACTGTTTGTGTAATGGCTGAGAAAGAGAAGTGCCTTAAATGTGGACATAAAATTCCATTCTAGGACACCCATATACGCCTGTGTGTATTTTCTAGGTCCCTGCCATTTACAGGACTGTGCTATATGTCAAGGATTTAATCCGGGAGCTCTTACAGAAAGAAAGAACAAACTTATTCTTAAAGGCCTGCTGCCTACCTGTTTTGAGGATGGTTTATCTGGAGTTTCTATTACAACATCAAAAAAAGGCAAAGTCACCCTCTCAAGGTCCTTTTCCTTTCATCTTCAAGGGCTGTGGAGCAGACTAGAAAGAGACCACTATTTGGACAATCTGAACATAAAAAGAAAAAGGTGAAAGCTTCAGATCAGACCTCATCCTCTGAGCCAAAGCATAAAGACAAATCTACTTCAGATCTCATTTTAATGTTGGATCCTAAACAAAAGAAAATTGAACTATTGAATCCAGCCACACTATAAAGCTACCATGAACTAGATATTTTCCCTCAATGGACACCGTGCCTTTTGAGGGTTCCATCGCCATTCCTGGAAAGCCTGAACTCTCCATCTGCCCTGTCTACTCACTGTTCAGAAGTGCCTCAGGAGATGTGGAGAGACTGGTGAAAAGGATTCAGTTGCGCAGTGCCAGTCAGGTGTCCCGTCGGCTCCTATCCCTTCAGGTCAGAAGGTTCATTCTGTAACTACACCCTTACCAGTTCCTCCTGTGATTCTGTACAGGACAGCAGATCCCTTGGATCTGAGTTGCCTGGCACCATCTTGCGCTGATTTAAGGACTACTCTGTCAGATCCAAGGTGTTAAGATTTGTCTCCAAAGGTTTTGGAGCAGTCTCTACCTTTGGTCTTCAGCAAGGGTTAGTTTGGCTCTGACGTCTGCCTCTGAAGGGCTGCCTTCGGAGTAGGGTGGGACCAGGACCCGGAAGCTCTTCTTCAGGGATCTGGGGTCCTGTCCCTCTCTGGGACAGTCTACCTTAGAGGTTATGGAAAGATTGCGGTCTACATCTGTGACACAGACTGCTCCTCCCCCCTCGTGTCTTCAACCTGTTAGCTTTCCATCTGTGCGCTTGGAGTCTCATCTTTCTTCTCCATAGGGGCAACTGGTACAGAAACCCCAGGCTTCCCAGCAGGATATCCTCATTTCTTCTGATACCTCACCAGAGCATCCCACAGAGGAGGTCCCTAAGAAGAAAATGTACAAGAGGAAGCACTTGGATTCCCCAGAGGAGAAGATACAGATTTTGATGAAGGTGAAGAGTCCCCACAGTCACCTCCTGATGATGTCTCATTTGGAGATGTCCTAGAAATCCTGAAGTAGAGAGAGGTGGCTGAAAGTCCAGCAACCATTTGTCTGAAGACTGTGTACCCCTGAAGGTGTTTGGTAGCAGCCGTCTACCTCCTGGTTGACTCTGCATGCTGACTAGCTCATTGAGTTGATCTGTCTGCCTGCATGGAAGGACCCAGACACCATTAAGCCAGTACCTCCGAGACCTGACAAAATTATGACAGCACCAGGGGACAAGCAGTTTTGGGCTAAAGGGGTGCCTGCTGATGCCATGGTCGTGACAGTAGCTGCTAAGTGGGAACTAGCTGAGGAGGGGTTCCATTGTTCATCCTACCAACAAGAAGTCTCCGGCAATGGACAGGTTTGGGAAATGTCTATCCTTCAGCGACCTTTGCCTTAAGGTCACTGAACTGTCTGGCACATTTCACCAGGTTACAGAGTGACCTGATTAAGGAACTTTCAGACACGCACTCAGGATCTGTAACTGAAGAAGTACAAGCATCTGTCACTTCCCATTTGGTTGCTCTACAGTCAGTATCCAATTCCTTCATGAGGCTCAGTTCTCAAGTAGCAGAAGGAACCTTAAGGGCAGCGGGTTCAGGCGTTCCCATAAGGAGACCCATCTAGATGCACTTATGGGATTTTGTGGAAACCTGTAAGTCTTTGTTCGTCAGTGCTCCCTTTGACAGCACTTCGTTTGTCCCCCAAAGTAAAAAAACTTTATCCAGGTATGAGAAGTATGGAAAGACCCTGTCTGCCATGGGAGTATGTTTTTCCACCCCTCAAAGATCCTTTTCGAGGAATCAATGAGGTGGAGAAAAGATGTAGTTCAAAAATTCCCAAAGGCCTTTCCAGGGCACAAGTGAAAGAGGTTCCCTAATGGGCAGAGGGAGATGTTCCAATGGTAGATGCCACCCACGTAGCAGAAGTAGTCCGCAAAACCAAGGATTCAGAGATTCATTCTTTGACAAACCCTTCCAGTGCTCCAAAAAGGAGGCCTGATTTGTCCCCCTGTCGAGGCAGTTGTGGGTCATTTTTCCTTGCAACAGAGAGCCTGGCTAGAGATAACAGATACTTGGGTGCAGAGGATCATTTCCAGAGGTTATATTATACCCTATTCCCTTCCTCCTTCCCATTCAAGAAAAATCCCTAATGTTCCACCCATGGAGAGGGAACAAGTGGTAATTCAAATTAAAAAGTCATCCAAGATGTCCCACCAGACCAGATAGAATCTGTAACTTACTCAAGATTCTGTTTAGTGCCAAAGAGACCAATTTTGTATCTCAGCATCTTAAACAAGTCTCTTCAAAAAATCTAGATGGTCATGGTTCAGTCCATTCTTCCATTTTTGGGAAAGGATGACTGGATATGTTTGATAGACCTTCAGGATGTGTACTGTCACACAAAAATGAACAGACATTTCAGAAAGTTCTTGTGCTTCTGGCTGGCAGCCAGTCATTACCAGTTCAGAGTTCTGCCCTTTGGTCTCTCCACAGCCCCCAGGATGTTCAAGTTTATGGCAGTAGTAGCACTCACTCGAGACTGCAGGGATTCCGGGTGTTTACATATCTAGACAGCTGACTCATTTACACCCCATCTAGGCATCAGCTCATAATGACAAGAGAAAAGGTTATCCAGACATGCTCTTCTGGGTATAACCATAAACTACAAAAAAATCTCATTTAGAACCAACTCAAAAGATAGTTTATAGGAGCACTTCTCAATACAAATTGACTATAGCCTCACTTACCTTACCAGGAGTTCAAGACAGTAAGATTATAATAAAAAAGATAGCTCACAGTACCAAAATTGAGCCGGCTTGGTTCTACAGGCTCTGGGATAAATGGCTACAGTGATAACACTAGTATAATTGACCAGATTTTATGAGTATTCTTCAATGGATTCTTGCCTCACAGTGGTCAATACTTCATCATCCCATATCAACTGTGATACAAATCACCAACATAAGCAAGAGCGAGATCTCAAGTGATGGATTCAGTCAGACCAAGTTCTACAAGGCTGTTTGTTTATTCCCCCTCAGCCAAAGACCATGGTGACTACAGATGTTTCCCAGCTAGGGTGGTGGGGCATTACCTGGAAAAGACAGTCCAAGGTACATGGCCCACCGAAGAGGCCAATTTGCATGTCAGTGTTCTAGAGATGAGAGCATTGCTTTTAGCTTTACATGCCTTCCACACTCTCTCCTCAGGGATAATTGCAGTACAGAAAGACAATATGTCAGTAGTTTGGTACAAAAACAAACAAGGAGGGACCAAATCCTAGTCCTTGTATCGAGAAGCCGTGTGTGTGTGTCAATGGGCAGTCTCATCCAACCACTTTCTCATAGCAACACACATTCCAGGGAAGTACAATGTGATAGCAGCAAACTGAAGAAATACATTTGTTTACCCCATGAATAGTCCCCTCAAGAAGAATGTGACAGAAATGATTTTCCATCAGTGGGACCAGCCTTGCTGCGATCTTTTCACCTCTCCCCTAAACAAAAAAAAAAAGTGCAATAGCTACTTTGCCCTAATCCCCACTCAGGAGGAATCATCGAGGGATGCTCCATTTCATGATCGGCCCCATGGTCTACTTTGCCTTTCCACCAATTCCTTTGATTTCCAAAGTCCTACAGAAAGCTGTTATGTTGAAGAGCAAAGTCATCCTCATTGCACCTTACTGGCCTCAACAGATCTGGTTCCCCTTCCTTTGGCCGCATTTGCTTCACCAACCTTGGATTCTAGATCCGATTTCAGACATCCTGTCACATCCAGCAGACATGATCCATCCAGATATAACAAACCTCAAGCTGACAGCTTGGTTTCTCCAATTCCGTTGACAGCCAGGCAACCTATGCTCTCTTCTTTTATCTGAAACATAATTTTGTCCAACCTTAAACCATCTGCAAGGAAACTGTATGATAGCAAGTGGAAAAGGTTTGTTCCCTGGGCAATTAAGAATCGTACTGACCCCTTGTTTGCCCCTTTAGATAATATTCTGGAATTCTTAACCTTTCTTTTTAATGAAGGAGCTAGTTCATTTACCGTTAAGGTTCAGCTAGTAGCAATTTTTTTATATCTGATTTGACGGTTTTTCACTTGCTTCTCATACTTTGCAAGGCTTTTATAATAGGCACACTGTTGAGACCTCTTTTTAAAGATCCTACCCCACAGTGGGATCTGAATATGGTACTGCAAGCCCTAATACACCACCCTTTTGAACCTGTAAGTAAGTGTGATCTTAAATGTCTTTCTTGGAAAGTCTTGTTCTGAGTAGCCATTACTTCAGCCAGACAAATTTATGAAATTTGGGAGTTATGATCAAAACTGCCATATCTGATCTTTCATAAGGATAGCGTTACACTATGAAGAAATGCATCCTTCCTTCCTAAGGTGGTGTCTGGATCTAACATCAACCAATCTATTAATTTGCCAGTATTTTTCCCTGAATATACAAACAAAGGAGAATACATAATTTGCTGGTTGCTCACAGGCAATTACATTTTTATTTACATAAAACAAAAGAAATCAGAACTAATGATCAATTATTTGTTTTTTACGCTGATATGAAATTGGTACTCCAATAACCAAAGTAACATTAGCTAGATGGCTAAGTGACTGCATTTCCTTGATTTACAGCACATGGGTATCACCCTACCAAGACAGTCAACCAGATCCAGGCAGCTTCCTTACTTCTTCAAGCAAGAGCATCCATGGATAACATATATGCAGCAGCATCTTGGGCTTCTCCCCATACCTTCATTACTCATTACAGATTGGATTTGGTCTCCAGAGGTAAAACATCATTTGGCTCAATGGTGCTCAGAAATATCCTTCCTTGAGTCCACCCTGGAACTAAGGTAGCTGGGGACTCCCTCCCATTAGTTCAGGATTGAATTAAAATTGACAACGCCGTAACATTCCTTCTGTGTTGTCCATTTTCATTTTTCCTCAACTACCTTTCCACCAACCCCCATCCTTATGCAATTTCTGGAAGAGTGAGTGGTTAGAGAGAGAGATGCTACTCACAACATAATTGAACTCCAGATATAGTTTCTACTTTGATATATTGATATGTATTTTTGATTTTATATATATATATATATATATATATATATATATATATATATATATATATATAATGTGTGTGTGTATGTATATTTGGATTACCTCCATTAGGTCGCAAATAAAAGATGCAGCCGGTCAAATATCAGACTCAAAACATCAGAAACAGCACTTTTGACTGCTGAAAACAGAGAAAGTGCTACACAACGAATCCCACAATCTGGAAATGTCGAATGTGTTTGAAACACCTGACATTTCCGGATGTCTCCAACCATCGTTATGCAAGAGGGTGAAGCCTCCCTGCACCCCTCACACCCCCTGCTAATTTAATATACTAACTGTGACATCACACTACAGTGAAGGAAACGTCCCGATTCCCACTGTAGTGCGATCTGCACTCGGAATGCCGAATTCACATGAGTGAATGCACACTGGCATTCGTTCATTTGAATTCACACTTGTGTTTTGAAATTTACAAATCTTGCCATTGTACTTTTGCACTTTAATATTGAGGTAAACCGTCTATTTTGATATGTATTTTTGATTCTGTGTGTGTGTGTGTGTATATATATATATATATATATATATATATATATATAAAATACACATTTTTGTATTTCTATTATAATCAGCAAACAAGGTCTGAGGTAAGTGGGGTTGGTTCATTGTGGGTAAGGGAGAAGCTCGAGAGTTCAAAGTTGCCACAAGCTTTTGCAAGGGCCAAGTCGGATCCAAGCGATTGGATCTCAACCCATTAGTTGAGGAAGAATAAAAATGGACAACACAAATGGAACATTATGGTAAGTATATAACTTCTTTTTTCTTTCCAAGCAGTATAGAGAAACTGCTGCATATGAAAAATGACCACTTTTCTTTCCTTCCCTTGATTGAAACTCGTAATTTTCCTGTGAGAAAAAGATGTCTGTCTTTAAAAATTCTGTACAGCTGTACTGCTTGTTCTTTTACAGGTGTGTAATTGTTTAATTGTGCATAAATTTCTGTCTATTTTTTAGTGGCAGTGCTGCCATCCAACAGACAGGTGCACAGAGAACAGCACCGAACCTGGTGTACACTTGGGTTCATTCGTAGCATAGCAGTCATGCCTCAAATGTGCAGCAGCTTGAGCTCTTGCCAGTGGATCAGTTTGCTAATGAAGATTGTTGAAGGACATCAGTGTTTTACTGCTGCATCGCTGCAAAGACAGGTAAACCATAACTCTTGCTGTTACGTAGTGTCTGGTGACATCTTGGTTATAGCAACAATAATTGTGTCTTTATTCGTATTTTGGGTACAAAGGTACAGCACTGATCAGAGCATGACCAGTTGCTAGCACACACTGGGTTACATTCAGTATAGCAACAACAAAAGTGTAACCATTACAAATAACAGTGGAATACTAAGGTAAATATTAACTAGTCAGAAAAAAAAGTTTTACACCATGTTAAGTTAGACATTTTACAAGCAGAATAGTGGGACTGGAGCAATAGCAAGAAAAGAATGATAATCATATTTACCCTTGGAGATTGTAGGGGTAAATACAAGGTATTTAGAAGACAGCATGAGATATGTAATGCTATAGACTGAGGAAGTGAGAAAGGTAAAAGTTGTAAGATGACAGTGAGCTACAAGAAGGAGAATTAATGTGTATATTCAAGTAAGCAGAACATAATGGTAACTAGTAGTGTAGTGATGTAAATAGGGTGATTTGGGTATATTAACCTTGTGAAGCGTAGTGTTGACTGAGTGGTATGTCTTGCATTCTGGCATTTGCTTTTATTTTGCAAAACAAATGCTGTTGAGTAGGAGCTTGAACGTTGTGTAAAGGTATGCTCAGTGATATAGTAAGGAAGGGATTTCCATAGTTTTGGAGCAAGTACAGAGAAGCTAGAGTCAGAGCTGTGTAGTTTAGTAGATGGGGTTTGGAGAGTGCAGCCTACTGTTCTCTGGTTTCTGAGGTTGTAGTGATAAGTTTCATCGCAGTTGAAGAGGGGGCATCTTGGTGGAATAATTTGAATAGCTGGGAGCCCAGGAGTAGGTTGGATCTCGCTTATACTAAGAGACAAATAAGGCATTAGTACTCAAGGTGAGAGGAATAATGGGTGAAGCAATGTATTTGATTAAGTAAGGTCTGTAGTGTTGATGTGACAAACAAGGGTAAGCCATACTCAAGTTGTGAGAGAAGGAGACATGTCCAAATGGCTGCCCCAGCTCATGATGAAAGGAACCAAGGTTTTTTCTAAACCCAGAAAAAGGAGAAGGGTGATTTTTAGATGTGCTCCTGAAGGTTAAAGGATTGCTTGAGCAAGATGCAGAGGTATCTGAATAAAGTAGTGGTGTCAATACTGTGGTTGTGCTGGTGTAAAAGTTCAAGGGAGTTGGGAACTTTTGACAGTCACTTTTTAGTGTCAAAGTGCTTAGCTTTTGGGATTCTTTGATGGTTAAATAAAAGCTTTTTGAAGGTGAATCGGGGAATTAGGTCCAGAACGTCCATTTATAGTTGTATTGTCTGTTACATGGGGCTGGATCTGTAGATAACCATGCCATCAGCATATAAGAAGATTTGTAACTGGAGTAGGTTAAGGGGTAATTTTATTTATAAAAATGGAGGAACACTAGGGGCAAGTTTCGATCCTTGTGGTATACCTGACTGAGTGTAGGCAGTGTGTAATAGAGAAGAACAGATCTTCACAGTACTGTATCTGTTAAAAAGTCTGTGAACTACTGTGTGGCTTCAGTGCTGATGCCAGTGATTAGTAGGTGGGCTAGTAATATTGAGTGGTCCATCATGTCAAAGGATCAAGTCAGGTCAGTGAAAATGCACTTGTAGGTTTACCTTTATCCATGTTAGTGAGCATGTTGTTAAGGTCCAGAGTGCAGTCAGTGTATTTCTCCTGCTCAGAAGACTGTTTGCTAGAACGCAAATTATCTTTTCTGATATATGAGGTAAGTTAGTTACACTTTTGTTTACAAATTATGTATTTAAATGTTTTGCCAAGGATAGGAAATATGAAATTGGATAGCTGGTGGAGTTAGGTTTTGGATGTTTTATGAACAAGTGTGTCAAAGGCTAGTTTATAGATTTTAGGCCTGGTTTTATTTGTCAGGCTAAGTCCAAACTTATAGTTTTGGGTGGTTGACAGTGTAGTATCTACAGTGATTGTTAAAGAATATGTGCTAAATGTTGTCATCTTTGAAAATTTCAAGATATTTTTGGTCAAGAACTTAACTTTAGAACTTTATCAGTTAGCTTGACATCTTGTCCATAGACATCTACAGCAGTGGCACCACTGCAAGTAGACATTCCCACAATTTTATGAGGACTAGAATTACAACCTGGTTCCTTAACTTTTATCATCTTATTGCAAGACTAATTTGTCTCTTCCTGTGGTAGTACTTGAAAGTGGCCCAAACCACCTGCGCACAGTAGGCCTACTTCACTGAAGGTTGAATTTTTGTATCAGGCCAAAAGGGCTAGACTTCATTCTTGAACATGATCTGATTTTTTTTTTAGATAAAGCCTTTTTTTCATTGACGCAAGCCTGAGTTTTTCAGTCGTAAAGATTCACCTAGTAGGTTTTTCTAATTTGTCTCCAAGAAGAATACTTCATTTGTTTAGCTGCAGTAACCTGTTTTTTTTTTTTTTTTTTAGAAATCAGAAATGTATTTAATTATTTTAATTGCTTAATTAGGTAGTCAGGTAAGTGGTTAGGCCATTTGACTGTTTACAGACACTGCCCATGCCAGAAGCAGCATTGAACTTTTACTTGCCATATCGTCAAACCATTTCTTTTCATTCAGAATCTTGGCTCACACAACCAGTCTTCACCTATTCCTGAACAGTTTTACTATCATTTCCAGCCAAACACATAGTTGTATGACACTGCTCACTCCCACCTCTGTACTTCTAATATAAATCTTATGATAGCCATATATATAATTGTCCTGAACCTGCTTTATACACTACCTCTGAACTATGGTATTAACATTTTCTACCCCACCTAGTACCTCCCCTTACCACCATTTCTATTGAATTTCTAAGCAATGTTCACATGATCTATTATCTGTCTGACAAACCCACTAAAATACATCTTCAAATGGTCAGTGTCCATTCTCTACTAATGCATATGTATCTTTTATACTGTAATCTTTTCCTCTGTTTTCATACAAATCTAATCTAATTAGGAACTTGTTAATGTATATTAATGTATGTTCTTGTATATTACTGAATGTCTGTCTAAAAATGTTTGTAATATATTGGAGCTTTTCTCCCCAGGCCTCCTCTGAAAAAAGTTTTTTGTCTAAACCTAATAGGACAAACTTGGGAAAAAAAATGTAGAATAATACGAGCTCATATGTAGAAATGGAATGCATTTACATCAGCGTTACGAGGCATACAACAACCATAATTGGCAGATGTTGAAATAAATTATTTGTGAGGTTACAGTGTGTTATAAAATGGTAGCAGTCCTGTGGTGTAGAGAGATAAAGCCTTTACTGCACCTCAGACAAACCTGTGTTCAACTAGAGTTATGGACATTGGAGGGGCCACACAGGTGAGTATAGGAGTGAGTTGGTGAAGTTGGCATACCCTTCTTGGAGGTGAAGGGATGGAGTGGTTTAAGAGGTAGCCTAGGTAGTATTAAGAGCCTAGTGAACTTTGTGCCCCAGGTGGTATACTGCTTGGTCGAGAGGTTGTTCATGTGAGAAAGGGTGCATTTACTTCTTGTAGGTAGCAGTTGCAAAACTTGTAATGTTGATGAGGGGGGTGGAGTTTGGGGCACACTCACGGGCAGAAGTATGATACTGCAGCAGTGTTCATGAGCTCTTCTTCAGTCCCAAGCATGGGTCTGGTAGGTCAAGGTGGGTGTAGTAGACCTGTTGAGCAAAGAGAAGAGCTGGTGACAGCTGATGGTCAGCCATGGTAAAAGAAGTGATTTAAAAGGCTGCAAAATATGTAACAGATAAATAGCTGTCTTTAATGACATTTTGAGGCATCTAGGCCCAAGATTGCGAAATAAAAACAAATGCCAGTTTGAAGTTTCTAAATCAAGTATTACCTTTTACTGAGAGAAAAATAACCAAAAAAGTATCTATCTGATGTTCAGTCTTTGTTTATTCTTGACAGATGGGAATTGGTTCCGACCCTTGGAACTGGCACAACCTTTATACAGCTCATGCCAGCCAAAAACTCTCTAGCCAAGTCTTTACCCACAATGCCCCTGTGTTCATTACATCAGATCTCATTTGCCCCTCTGTCAGCAAGACGTGTCAGCCTTCTCTCAGCTAAGTGTTGCCTTATTTTTCTACTTTTAATGAGAAAGTTAAATCTTTCACTATAAACTCCTTCCTGTTCTATCATTTTTCTTCTATCATACTTCTAAATTACTGTATATTTCCCTTCTCTACGTACTCCTTTTCTAACCCATAGGGTTTTTCTTTGTACCATTGTTGGTACTGGCCCCTTTCTACCTCAGGTAGTTTTATCTACCATCGCTGGTAGATTTCTCTCATCGTCTTTTTCTTTCCTTTTATGTGGGTGGTGGTGGTGTTTGTCTTTCAGCTTTTCCCTATAAGGGGTCGCCACAGCGGAACTCCAGTCCGCTAATGATTGGCAGTAGATTTTTTTTACGTAACGCCGAGGTGCCAGCTCGACATCCAACCTTCAATGAAGGCACACCGCTTTACGCATGTCTTTCAAACGCTACCCAACCGCGGGGAGGACATGCAGACTATACACAAAAGGCACTCCCAAGCCAAGCTGAGAATCGAACTGGAGAACCCCTTGCTGTGAGGTAACAACGCTATCGCTGTACCACCACGGAACTGTGGGTGTAGGACTGTTTTTTGTTTTTTTTTTTTTTTGGGGGGGGGGCGTATTTTTATTTTCACCCTTCATTTTTGGATACGTCTGACAAACCAACCATGACTGAAAAATCTCCTGACAAACCCCTTAAGGGTACATCAGGTTTCAATCATTATAAAGACTGTGATAGGAAGATGACCAATTCTGATGGGCATCTTTCTTGTGTATACTGTTAGGGACACCTCATTTGGAACTGGACTGTGAAATTTGTAAGGAGTTCAAAGAACCTTGCCAGAGCGTCAGACCAAGCTGTTGCTCAAAGGTCTCCTGAAATCCCCCTTCAGTGAAGCCTTGTCCAAGGCAGACATAAAACAGGATCCTTCAAAAAAGAAAACCCTGTCTGTACCAACGTTGCCTTCGGTTCTAGAGGATCCCAAACGGAAATCTTTGGTTCTGCATTCTTCAGAACCAAAGACCAAGGCTCCTAGATTACAAACTTGTGACTCCTCGGCACCATCAACCTCTAAGGTACTGTCCGCTGCCTTGTCAATGCCAACGTCTGTGGTTACTGGCTCTGCACCGACTTCACCTATTTCAGTGCAGCCTGCTACATCAGCACCAGTGAAATTTCAATCTACCCTCTCTGCGCCGAGACCTATATTAGAAGTGCCCAGGACAAAATATTCTCCTACGATAGATCCCTATGTAGGACAAGTACTAAGTCAATTTTTAGAATGCACTTGGTCTCCTTTGGCCCTTTCGGTAAGGTCCTCTAGGAGTGTCTCCACACTGGATGTCATTAGATTGCCCCTTCTCATCCCCTTTCCCATCCGGATCAGGGATCTTTTCTCCTGGGACTCCTAATTATCATGTTCCAATTACAACTGCAGTTTCGGAGCACAGCACATCGATACCCCCAGTACCTGCTGTCTGGATGCCAGAAGTTGCTCTGGCCTTTTCTGTTCCTGCTTCGGAGCCAGCTGAGTTTCTGGGGCAAAACTCCTCTGTCTGTTCTGTTGTTCCCAGGTTGGCAGACAGTTTGGGTGTGGTGCCGATCTCTGTTCCAGAAACCTTGGCGGTTGCGTGTCCTTCCCTGGCTCCAACCTTGGAGGGTGGCTCCTCAGAGCAGTGTGTGACCTCGGTTCTGAGGTGGTCTTTCTCAGTTCTGGGCTTCTACTTCTGTTCAGGGGTGTGCTGCCTTTGGGTTATGGAGAGGGTCTTAGCCTCTTCAGGCTCCCAACTGGTCGCACCCACATCTCAGTGCCACGTTTCCCTTTCTTCTGGTTCAGAGTTGACACCTATCTCTACAACAGGACAACAAGCATCAAAGCTTCAAGTTACCCATGTACAGGGTCCTTCTAAAGAGTCCTCCCCAGAGATTCCCACTGAGGAGCCACCCCAAAAAAGAACTTTCCAGAGGAAACATCTGGATTCCCCTGAAGAATCCGTCACTGAAGACATGGATTTCGATGAAGGTGAGGGTTCCCCACAGTCAGCCTCTGAGATTTTGAAACAGAGGGGTAACTGGAAGTCCCAAGACCCATCCTCAGAGGAAGCAGTGTATTTGCAAAGATTTAGTGCTCGGCCATCTATATCCTGGGTATCCGCACCCACTCATGACCTGGTAAAACTAATCATACAGTGGGCTTGGAAGGTGCCTGATGCCATAGAGCTAATCCCCCAGAGACAGGACAAAGTATTATCCCCACCGGAAGACCACCAATATTGGGCAAAGGGTTTGTCAGTAGATGCCATAGTGGTGCCGACAGCTACTAAAAAGGAGCCAGCCAAAGAAAGTCCCTCTGTTCATCCTCCTAACAGGGAGTCCATGATGATGGACAGGTTTGGAAAGCGGGTCTATGCTTCATCGACCTTCACGCTTAGGTCCTTGAATTTTATGGCACTTTTTACAAGACTCCAGAGAGACCTGATTAAGGAATTGTCAGAAACTTTAGCTGGGGCTGTGTCCAGCAAGGTACAAGGTAAAGTTGCCTTGCAGCTAGCCACTCTGGAGTCTATTTCGAACTCGCTCATGTGACTCATTGCCCATGCAGTCAAAGGGATGACCAGGGCAGCTGGTTCCGGTGTTGCCATTAGGTGACATGCCTGGATGCGCTTGTGTAACTTTGCAGAGCCCTTCACGTCTTCCTTTGTCAACGCTCCATTTGATGGTTCTTTCCTGTTTGGCCCTAAAATTAAGGACACACTCACCAGATGTGAAAAGGATGGTAAGACCCTGTCTGCTTTGGGCATTCGTTTTTCTACTCTTCAATTATCCTTCTCCAGGAATTAGAGGAGTGGGAAAATGTGGTTCAGAAAGTCTCGGGGTCCTTTCCATGACAAAAGTGGCAGTGGTTTCCCTCACTACAGAGGTGGGAGCTCAGATGGAAGACAGTGACCCCAAGACAGAGGTGGCCCGCAAAACTAGGAGTCCAGAGATTCCTTTCCTGAACAGCCCTACCAGCACTCCTGAAAGGAGGCCTGATTGCTTACTTCTGGAAGCAGTCGGGGGAAGACTTTTTCTGCACCTTTCAGCCTAGCATCAGGTAACCAATTCATGGGTGCAGAAAATCATTGCTAGAGGCTACAGTATCCCTTTCAGTATAATTCCCCGCTCAAAGGAAAATCCTGGTTGTTCCACCACATCAAAGGGATTAAGCCGTCCAAGAGATACACAGGCTGTTTTAAGAGTCATTCAAGAAGTCCCACCAGACCAGGTAAAATCCAGATTCTTCTCAAGATTCTTTTTAGTGCCAAAAAAAGACAGCGGACTGGAGGCCAATGCCAGACATCAGCCTTTTAAACAAACTTGTTCAGCAGACAAAATTCTGCATGGTCATGGTTCAGTCTGTCTTTCCTTTTCTGGAGAAAGATGATTGGATGTGCTCTATAGACATTCAAGATGCGTATTATCACATAAAAATAGACAAGCGCTCAAGGTTTCTCTGCTTTCGGCTGGGAGCCAGTAATTTCCAGTTCAGAGTGCTACCATTTGGTCTCACCACAGCCCCCAGGGCATTCACGAAATGTACGGCGTCCATCACGCCCCACTTGAGATTACATGGATTCTGGGTGTTTCTTTATCTAGATGAGTAGCTTCTCACCACCCCCACCAGGCATCTGCTGATGCACAACTTGGACTTTGTTACACATCTGTTCAGACAGCTCGACATAACAGTAAACTACAAAAAATCTCAGCTGTACCTCATTCAAGACTTGGAATACATCGGGGCATGACTCGATACAGTCTTCTGCATAGCCTCTCTATCACTTCACAGGCTTCACAAAATAAGATGCCAAGTTCAATGGCAGCAGCTGTCACCTTAGTTCTTATGGCACGGTCTCATATGAGAATACTTCAATGGATTCTAGCCTCACAATGGTCCATTCTTACTCACCATTAAGTCACCCCATTTTAATAACACAAACTTGCAAGAAAGACCTGTTTTGGTGGATGGAGTAAGAAGAGCTCATGATGGGGCGACCCTATGTTCCCCCCAACCAGAGGCTGTAGTGACCACTGACACCTCCCAGATGGGGTGGGGGGGGGCATTCTCTGGGAAAGACGGTCCAAGGTACTTGGTCTCCCAAGAGGCCTACTTGCACATCAGTGTCTTGTAGATGAGAGCAGTGCTCTTAGTGTTGCAAGCCTTTCAGAATGTTCTTCCTCCGAGAACGATTGCAGTCCAGTCGGACAACATGTCAGTAGTCTGGTACATCAAGCCAGGGGGAACCAAATCCCAACCCCTCTGCCAGGAAGCTCTTAGAGTTTGGCAATGGCAAATATCTTCCAACCGCTTTCTTGTGGCAGCACACATCCTGGTGAGTTCCAGTGTGATAGTGGATAAGTTGAGCAGACAAATATTACTGCCTCATGAGTGATCTCTGAGTCCCGAAGTGGCAAAACAGGTATTTCACCGATGGGGCGAACCTTGCTGTGACCTTTTTGCCTCCCTGATAAACAACAAATGCAGCAAATACTTTGCCCTACTCCCTCCACAGGGAGAGTCCCCAGAGACGCTCTCTTTCTAGATCGGCCCCCGGGTCTCCTTTATGCATTCCCCCAATTCTCCTCATTACCCTTCTTCTGAAAAAAGAGAAAAGGTTGCAATCCAGAGTAGTCCTCATTGCTCCGTTCTGGCACAGGCAAGTTTGGTTTCCCTTCCTATGGCATGACTTGGTTCACCGACCTTGGATTCTGGACCCAGGTCCAGATCTACTCTCACACTCCCAAGGGCAGTTACACCCGGACCTTCAATCCTTCAAGCTCACGGCTTGGTTTCTCCAATCCCAGTAATCACCAGGCAATCTACTATTACTTCCCCAGTCCAAAAAATTCTTCTGGCTTCTCATAGCCCATCCACCAGGAAGTTATATGACAGCAAATAGAACAGATTCTCCCTTAGAGCTTCTGAGAATAATCTAGATCCCTTTTCAGCTTCTGTTGAAAAAATCTTAGAATTTCTGGCAGATCTTTTTAGTCAAGGACCTCTACTGTCACATTTACTCTAGCAGCTATCCCTAATTTTCACAATGGTTAAGGTGACCACTACCTAATCTCCCATCACTTATGTAAAGTTTTTTTCTTAAAAGAAAAGGATCCATTACCACCATGGGATCTTACTTTCATTTTGCAGCATTTGGTGTTACCTCCCTTTGAGCCAGCAGCCACATGTCAACTCAAATTCCTCTCCTGGAAAACCCTTTTTCTAGTTGCCATTACCTCCACCAGAAGGGTTTCAAAAAAACAGGAACTTTGTGCAAAACTGACATATATAATCTTCCTTATGGATAAAGTGTCCTTGAGAACTAATCCTCCTTTCTTCTTCTCCAAATCAAACATCATTCATTCCATTCATGTACCAGTTTTCTTTCCAAGTTTCTCTAACAAGGGTGAGTACTGTCTACATATGCTACACGTTCACAGACAGCTGAGATTTTATCTGGACAGGACTAAGGATGGTAGATCTTCAGGTGAACTGTTTGTTTCCTCTTCGGGACCAAGGATTAGTAAACTGGTCTCCAAGATGACCCTGTCGAAATGGCTAAGAGATTGCATCACCTTTATTTATGATCATAGCAACTGACTTGAAACTGTAGTTTTATTGGCCACTAGGGGTCATTTCCATAACTCCTTCATTTGTCCTCAGAGGAGTGGTTTAAAGGCAAGGCTTTGTAGTTAGTTTATTTTTTCATTTTTTTTCCTGTTCTTTTCCAGCCCAGCCCCTGCTATAAAAGCTTTTAGCCCTGAGATTTATTTAGCCAGCCAGCCCAGGGCTGCTACATGCTACCCTACACTTGCTAGCTAGTTTAAGCCAGTTAAGCTATTCTTAAACTATTAGAGGGCCTCTTCAAATTTTTCCTCAAAAGTACCCTTCCTCGAACTATACTACTGATCCTACTACTGATCTCCTATAATTAAAAGATCATTCATAAATTACCTGCTCCTGTAAGGGTATACTCAACCAGAATGATGGGCACTTCAGCTGTGTTTCTTTCCAAGGCTTCTCTGGATGAAATATGTGCGGCAGCCACTTGGGCAATGCCTCATACCTTTATCACTTGCTACAAATTAGATATGATCTACAGGGGAAGAGCATCATTTGGTCCTATGGTGCTCAGAAATATCCTTCCATAAGGCCACCCAGGGTATAGTTTGCTGGGGACTCTTGTCCCATCTGTCAAAAATAAACAAAGATTGACAACATCAGATAAAGAAGTTATGTATTCACCATAACATTTCATCTGTATTGTCGATCTACATTCATTCTTGATATCCCTCCCTCCTTTCAGATATCTTGGAGGATCGTACCCTTGTCCTGGGTTTATGCTAGGGTTTTTACCTCAGACATGGCTTTCCTCTCTATTATTATTATTATTAGTAGCAGTAGTATTATATCAGATACTTCGTCTTGCTGCAATTTTGCAAACTCAGTTTGAGGTAATGAGCACAGGGGCCTTGTGGGTAGAGACTTGGCTTGAGAGTTTTTGGCTGGCACGAGCTGTGTAATGGCTGAGTTGGTTCTGAGAGTCGGAACCAATTCCCATCTGTCGAGAATGAACGAAGATAGATAACACAGATGGAAAGTTACAATGAGTACATAACTTTTTTTTCTGTAAAATCACAAATGAGCATAAGACTAGTGAGTTGTCTAAACCAAGCAGGTGCAGTAATTCAGTTTTTCATTGGACTTCTAACTCCTGCACAGGCTATATGCTGACAGCACAGTCTGCCTTTGAAAAAGAATTGGATGGGTATTTACATATTCACCCCTGGTATAATTGTCTTGGCCCTCACTGAAGAGAGAGACAAGGCCCTAAGGCTTGGTATTGTCAAGGTGGAAATGACCTCATAACTTGGTTGCCTTGTTAACGCCTGCGGTCCACATAAAAAAGTGTCTCTCTCTCTCTCTCTCTCTATATATATATATATATATATATATATATATATATATATATATATGTATGTGTATATATATATATATATATATATATATATATATATATATGTATGTATATATATGTATATATATATATATATATATATATGTACACACACACATATATATATGTACATATGTGTGTATGTCGCAGAGCCCATTGCAAAAGACGATATTTAAATTTAGTTCAGCTTTTTCTCCAGAAGACATTAGTGAGAAGAGTTCCCCCACCCCCAGTATAGAGCAGATTTGGACATAAATTATATAAGTAATATGCAGACTTCCACTCCTCAGCAAACAGAGCCCCTTGTCATGTTAGACCTGTAAGTAACAAAATATAGCAGAGTCACCACTATTTCCAGAGACGGACTTCAGCCAGTCTTACATTCAGGCATTTTCCCAGAAGTTAGTACTCTTACTAGTGTAAAATCAAACCAAGACTTACTGAAGTATCCCTTTACTCCTTTCCAGCCATGCACTGTGTTACAATTAATATATGTGAATTAAACTATGACTGTGAAAGTAATACGAATGGAGAAAATATATTAGCATATATGGCGAATGTGATAGTGAGATGGCATACATTAATGTAATCTGAAAATAAGTATTTGAATTATATTATTGTATTACTTAGGAGAAGATGACAGAAAAATGTGCTCACTGTACTGTTCTGGGATAATATTCTTTTTGTGAGTTATCTGAGTCTTGCGTCAGCCTTTGTATCTGCACTGATTGCAGACGGAGGTATGCTAAAAGATGCTTTGGTGAACCAGTGTATTGACCTAGGGTTTGCATGGAGGCTTCCCTATAAAAGGGCTATAGAAGAAGCAGACTTACCAAGGACAGTGCTAAAAACAAGTGTGTAATGCAGGGAAATGAATGTTTTGTATCTGAGTGGTTTAAATATAAATGCGTGAATTAAGAGCCTAAACAAAAAGCTTCACTTCCTGGAAGCTCTCTCTACCCTAGAGAATGCTGATGTCTGTGCAGTCTCAGAGACGTAGTTTAAAGCCACAGACAGCACACCAGCAGTGCAGGATTGTAATGCCTTCCACACATTTAGACCAGCTACTTCACAGGCAGGGACTAAAGGTGGAGGTGTGTCTATTTACATCAAAAATAAATATACTTCAAGGCTGGTCAAATAGGACAATGCACTTGAGCTGCTCCATGTTCAAATCACCTTAGGTAAAATCCAGTACCACTTCCTTGAAAGCTTTAGGTCCCCCTCTATGACCCAGGAAATCCATGCCATGTAGTTAAACTTATTAGAAACACTAACCATCCAACCCAATACCATATTCATGGGTGATTTTAATTACCCAACTATTAACTGGGAATCCTGTACGAAGTCAAACGCACACGCACAGAGATTCCTAGATTTTGTAAACACAAACTCCCTGGACTCAGATAATCAATGCACCAACTAGGGGTACAACCATATTGGATCAGGTCCTCACTAATATGGGAGAGTGCTGCACACCGCCTACTGTATTGCCTTCTCTGGTAAGGTCAGACCACAAAATGGTTTTCTTTGAAGTAAAAGTCAAACCTGGACCACCCCCCAGCTAAACCGTGAATATTCTAACCTCCTGCTATTAAGTGAGAACCTGGAAAAAGTTCAAGACCTTATAAACACTGAGAGCAGTTTTGGGTATGCAGAACTGTTCATAGAAACCCTGCACAAGCATGTTAATAGATGTATAGAGGCAGCTGTACCTACCAGGAAGAAGTACAGAACTAACTCATAAAACAAACCACCCTGGTGGAATCACAAAATCAATGTGATGTATAACAGGAGGAAGAAAATCATGCAAAAAATTAGGAGGTGCAGCACCCAGCAGGATAAAAGCACTCTCATTAAACTAAACAAACAGCTCCGAGGACAAATGAAGTCTACCAAAGCCAAATCTGAGGAAAGTTTGGCCTCCCCAGCCAAGGACAACCACAAAGCATTCTTTAGCTATGTCCGCAACCTCAAATGCTATACACAATTGTGTTCAGTGCTCATTGGAAATAGAGCCACCTAAACTGAGCCAGAAGATATAGCAGTCCTCTTGGCTGATAATTAAGCTGCAACTTTACTCCTCTCTCCCATTCAAACTTCCCTCAGGAAGTATCAAATGTAACTCCCCCTACTATCACTAGGGAACAGGTAATTAATGCTCCGTCTAAGACCAAAAACACTGCTTCAGTGGGCCCAGACAATATCCCAGGATGCCTTTTAAGTAGTATGAAACATGACCTATCAGGGCCTCTGGAATTACTATTTAACCTATTTAACTGTAGCCTCCAAACAGAATAGATGTTGTGCCTCATGAATGGAGAAAGGCAACAGTCATCCCTCTGCACAAAGGTGGGCTATTTACAGACCCTAGAAACTACAGACCCATAAGTCTCACTAATCTTGTATGTAAAGCCGTGGTAAGAGTGATCATGGAAGATGATCAGTAGAGGTATAGTAAATCTCCAGACACTGGACCCAACCCAGTTTGGTTTTGTAGAGGGCAGATTATGCCTACTCAGCCTGGTGCAGTTCTTTGGGAAGTTCACCAAAGCAGTGGATCAGGGTAAAATCATTCATGCTACCTACGTTGACCTGTCTAAGGGATTTGACACAGTACCCCATTCGGGCATTGTTGACAAACTCAGGAGGTTAGGTACAAACCCGTATGTTACCTGGTGGATAGCCAACTGGCTCACAGACAGGACCCAGGAAGTTAGAATTGGGGAGCCCACCTCTACAAAGAGGCCAGTCACGAGTGGAGTGCCTCAGGGATCAGTCCTTGCACCCTCCTTTTTGGCATTTACTTCTCAGAAGTCAAGGCCAATGTCAGTGGTCTCTGGCTGACTAGATTTGCAGATGATTGCAAATTCAGAGCTGTCATTGAATCTCACGCTGACACAAATGTTCTCCAGGAGAGGCTGACACAAACAACTGGTGTCAGTGTCATGGACTAAAACTAAATGCCGGGAAATGCATAATAGTATCTTTTGGGACGTCCTCAATCCCTGGTAACTATCATATTGACAACACACCCCTTAGAGTTGACCCAGTAGTCAGGGACTTAGCGACACAGTAATCTAGCCTTTGATCATCATGTGTCTACAGTGGTGAGGAAATCATTCTATGTTGCTCAACTTATTAAACAAAGGTATAGCATCCAAGTCCAAGGAAATCATTGTTAGACTGTATTTGGCATTTATCAGATCTGTCATAGAGTACAATGCCCCCTTTGGTATGTACCTAACCAGGCATATCCAAGAACTGGAACGTCCACAGAGGTTCCTCTCTAAAAGAACACAGGGCATAAGTACTATGTCCTATGCAGACCGCTTCAAGGCCCTATCCCTGTATTCAGTCTCCTACAAGCTTTTGAGGGGAGATCTATGCCTGGCATACAGGGCATTGTCAGGTCCCACTCTGGACCACCTGCATATCCACAAAACAAACAGTACCAGAATTCACCATTCTAAAGACTTAAACCTTGCCTGTCATATAAATAGGACCTGCTGGAAAGATAGGTATGTATACCAGAGACTACACCATCTATGGAACAGGCTCCCTATCCATGTGAAGCAGAGTTCCTCCCTAATCCAATTCAAGTGCAACTTGGACAATTGGATGGAAAACTGGAAATTCATCCTTGGTTTGGCACCTGTGTCCGATGAAGACAGGTAACCTGTAAATAGTTAATCTCCCAGGCCCATGCTTACACTTATCAAGGGTATCAGAACTCATCAGAGATTTGGGATACATGGCTAGGCTTACAAAGGCTTTTGTTGTCATTAGCCTAGTAAACACCTATGAACCTAACGGAGACTTTGTAGGGAAGATAGCTTTTTGGAGATGTATACAGTAGTATTCTCAAGACTTGAGGAGTAATATTTACTACTTTCAGCCTGTACTTGTTAAGCAGGGATACCGTGAACTCACTTGGGAAATGTTAGCTTTAAATGTCAATTTTCTTTGTTTTGCAGATCTTGGCCCTGCGCTTGCTGCAGTCAGTGCTTCCTTCCTGGGATAAATGTGAAAGATCAAAGGATATGAAATTCTTGGTAGAAAAGTTGTTTGGATTTCTTGGTAGCCTCTTGAGTACCTGTTCATCTGATTTACCTTTGCTTAGAGGTAAGTTTTGTTCATTTTTTGGGTCATTTATTTTGCCAGACCTGAAGTTTAATTCATGCCACTGTGCGTATAGTTAATGAGAGTTGATTTTGTGTCCAGAACTTTACTGTTTGGCAGGTGTGTGCTGTAAGTAAACTGAAAATGCAGTAACGTAGATACCAAGACAGTATCTTAATGCACCTTTGCTGAATGCCATTTAAAGTCAAATCCAACATTTTCAGTGCTTTGATGGTTGCATGTTAGAGTAACCTTACAATAGTTGTGGGTTTTTCACTGTTTTTAAATATTTGTTAAATATGTTATGTTCACACCATTAAGAAAAACAGCAGAAGTGTGTACTGCTTAGTTTTCCCAGATGCTGAAGGTTTCCAACCTTTTGTATCTTTCTGGTGAATGTTAGCTGTGATATTCATCATTTGTTTCCTTTAACGTTTCCCCAGTGCATGTTTAGACTTAACTGTTTATAGTTTATTTTGCAACTGCAAACATTTTCGTCCGTCTCCCAGCCAAGTATTTAACTGTCTACTGGTTGTTCTGTTGACTCTCTTTTGGAAGAGGCTTGTTCCCTACACCTTATCACTATGACTTGCCTGTTGTCATCGTCAGCCCTCACTCTCTTGTCCTTTTCGTGTACCCATTGCCCTTTTCTTGCAGAGTTTATTCTCCAGTTGTCCTGTTCTATATTGCTTCTGCTTTGTTTACTGAGATGAACATTTTCTAGCACTTGTCACAGCGTTCAGGACAGGGATTCACCTGGAATAATACAAAGAAAGCAGTGCCTTCCTGTCACAGAGCTGAGGGATTATTTTGCATGTCTTTATTATATGCAATAGGAGACTCGCTTTTTTATATTTGATAGTATCTTTAGTGACAAAGAATGATTTTGTAGATGTTTAGGAAAACAAAGTTAAGGAAAATAAGTATACATGTTTAAACGTTGTTGCAGTTGTGTTAAGTAAATTGTGGTTTATTAAATAATTGCTCATGGTCATGTATTTGCAGAAGGACCTCAGAGGCGACGAAAAGGGAGACCGCAAGCTTCTCTGACTGCAACTCACAGCAGTACATTAGCAGAAGAGATTGTGGCTTTGTTGAGGACCTTGCATTCATTGAGCCAGTGGAATGGGCTAATAAATGAATACGTAAATGACCAACTCAACTCTGTCACCTTTATGCTTGCAGGAAGGCAAACTGAATCAGTAGGTTGATGTTTATTAATTAATTTTTCTTGTTTGCTCAGACGTTTGCTTAATACATTCTGAGTGTAAGAATGTCTGGAAATTTAGTTTTAATAGACATATGGAAAATGCTTTTAAACCTGTTTGGATATGGGCACCATTTCATCAGTTATTTACTTCAGAAAAATTACTTCTGTTATGGAAGTACATTATTTGTCATGCTGTGTAATTCCATTGCATTTTTTTAGCTGGTATGTTTTCTAACTGAATTCACCGCTCTTTCAAACTTGAAGTAATCTGGTACCTAGCTAAGTATATTTTTTTGGCACTTGACACATTTTTTGAACTTTGTTAATCGGATACATGAACTGGTTCAAGGGCAGTGTTCTGCCACAACCTGGGCTTGCAGGAAAAACCTTGCAAATATGCAATCAGAGCAGGCACATAAAATATCTAGAAAATGTATCAGAAAATTCAAGCACACAGTATAGCTACAAGAAATAAACATAACTGCAAGCACACTGTATAGGTACAATTAATATACAGAAGTAATTACAGAGAAGTAATAAAGATAACTTGCTTTAATGTGCAAACAGTAACTTTTCTTTCATTTGTGATGAGCAGAGAAAGTCGTAGGCCTAAGCACTTATAAGAGTAAACTTCATTGCAATATATGTTAGCTGTAGTATTATGTTGAATAGCTTTTAGAAGACCAGCTAAAGTAAATTTATTTTGTAAGGATATATATTCTGGCTACAGCCAAATTTGGAGTGAAGTGCATGTTCAGTATATTGGTAGATACGTAACTGGGAAAATAGCTGAGCTCATTAAAACATCTGCATCATTGTTTAAGCTAGATGTGCTTTCATATTCTTTTTGAATCAAAGCAGGCTGTTGGCGTTAAATAAACATATTTGGGTGAGTACTTCAACAGTTTAAACACAGTTGGAATATTATCATGGTATACATATCAAAATGTAAATGTCATTAAACAAATCATATAACTCACAGACTTGCCCAATCTTATGCTTATGTTAAACTGTAGCTTGTGTAGATATTTAGTAAATATGGAGTTTGTTTGGCCAGTTGATCCATGTAGTCTGTTCAGGCACAGCCTGCATGGGGCCATTGTTGGACTTAGTATGCACAAGACAGAGAATAGTGGGTGATAACTGGCAATGCACCAAAACCCTATTAAGTTGCAAGCAGTGGGCGCAAAAGAGATTAGGTGAATGTTGCCTATGGAAAATGGCTTTAGAGATGTGGAATGACATGACATTTCACTGTTGCAGAAGCTGCCAGAGCTTGTATAGGAAGTTGGAAAATATCAGATATAATTTTACTTCTGCACGTTTTAAGTCTGGGACCAGATTTTTTGACCAGAGGTAGTCTCACTCCTTTTGTGGACTTTTTAATACATGTCCCAGGCAATTATGTGGATGCCCCACATGTACTAGATTGGACACAGCACAGTAGAAGTTTGTGCCAGTAGACATGAGGGTCATTCTAGTTACCTTCAAGTTGCAGAAGGCAAAACTGTGCATATACATGTAGCAACTGCTTGGTATTTTTGACCTTCTTCAAGCCCATGGATGTATTGCTCAATTGGAGGGTACCCCTATGCATGTAACAGTAGTTTAGATTATTTGGTGTCTTCTTCAAGATGAGTGATGTAATGCTTGCTAGAGAATGCCATTTAGTAACTCTGTATTTTACTAGGAGATTTTGACTCTTATGTGAGGAGGGATTGAGTTGCGTGTAGTGTTCTGATTGGGACTAACAGGCTAACTAATCAGAACCTGACTGGGAAATTTCTTATTGGACTTCTGTGCTAGTTGTGGATTGTTCATTGAGTACCATGTTCAGATACAAGGATGCTCATAAGTGTAGTTGATACCAGTGTTTCTTGGTAGAGGAACTGTGATGACCAGCTTTGTAATCTTGTCATCAGACCTGAGGCTTGACACTTGAGTAAAAAGCAGGTGCTGAACTGTCATCTGATCACCACTTGGTGCTGAGTTGAGTCAAATGACAGCAGTGGTAATCTCTCTTTTCTGTAGGGTTACAACTTCTTGATTGATGAGCTTGTCTGTGTCCCATTCAGATCTGTTGCTTTAACATAGTTTGTATTGTGGGAAATGCTGTTCTTTGCAGCCATCGCCACTTTTTTTTTCAGGTTTTCAGAGGTTTTGACCTTTATGTGTAGGAAACCCTGTACATGCTTGCTCAAGGGTTGGGTGTATATTAAGACCAACCCTCATTTTCACCCTGAAGTGTTCTGAATTTCCCTTACAAGAGGCTATTAGTCTCCATGGGACAAAAGTCAGAGTAGTGAGAAAGCCTTCTGAACTCTGGATGTGCTGTGCAAGTTTAGTTTACGTATGTGTGTGTCTATATATTTTTTTTTTGTTTGTTTTGTTTTGTTTATTAATTCCTTTTCATTTGATTAATTACACTTAAAACAGTGCTATCATCATGAATGGTGTATTACAAGGAAGACACCAATCCAAACTACTAACAAGTTGACAGAAAACACCAGGAAGGACCCTGTTGACCAGAGACGGTAGAGTCAAATATACAGACCAGATACATGAATTTGACCTAGGTTTCGTCTTTATTATACAGACTTCTTCAGAATATGAACACATTTAACCACTCCATTGATGTTATATACACTCATACACTACAACAAATACATCCCACCCCTTCAATTACCCTATCAGACAAAGCTCAATCTAACAGGCATATCCTAAATCTAACTTCATTAACCCTTCGAAGTAAAAAAAACTATACTTTCAATCCATCTACACAATATTGTGTTACATATCAAAATGTGTTAAATACACAAAATGTAAATGTAAAATACATTTTCATATACAATCAACTAAACACTGTTTGACACCCAATGTTCTTAAATTACATAACAAAATAATATCATAATGCCTAAAAAACAACAATAATAGTTAATCATATAAAAAATATCAAATTAACTTTCACGAATTTTGTTAAGAAATTTTTAAAAAATTTAAAAAATTATTTTTGGAAAACACCATTCCATAACAATAAGAAATAATAAACTTTCTTAAAATCTTTTTATAAATAACATTTTCAACCCAAGATGTGTTTTAATTTTAATAGGGGCAATATGCTTATGCTATCATTAATTCCTGGAAATACTGTAGCATTTAATGCCAATTGCCATCTCATTTCACAAATATCAAGATGCACATCCAATACTGCACCCTGACCATCCTTTTTTATTTGCTGTATTACACAAAATCTAAATCTGTGCTCTGGATGTTGCTCTATGTGCCTAACTAGGGCATTAGTATTTTTCATGTGCCTATTATCCAGGATGTGTTCGCTAACTCTATCCCCGAACATCCTACAGGTTTAATTGCACAAAGGTTTGGACAACATTCAATTTAGGCCAATTGTTGAAATTGTTGATGGGAAGAGGGCAAAAACATTTTTTATCAGTAAATTCTTGGATTATCACCTGCAAGGTGGTTTGAAAGTGTTTAGATACATAACGAAGGACTCCTGGGATTTTTGAATAAATTAAAGGTAGTTCAAATTAGTGACCACACAGTGTTATTAACGATTGATGTGTGTAATTTATTTTCGGTCATTCCAAATGAAATAGGGTTGCAATGGTTAGAGCAACAATTATATAAAACTGGTGTATATGAACAGGACCGTATAAATACTTTTGTTACCTTAATGGAGGTTGTATTGAAGAACAACTATATTTATTTTGAGGGCCAGTATTACAAACAAAAAACTGGAGTAGCAATGGGAGCTGCGTGTGCTCCTATTTATGCGAATTACATTATGGCCTACTTGGGAGCAAGAGTATGTTTTCACCAGTGAGTATATGAAGTATATACAACAATACACCCATTTTTGGATGACATATTTGTGGTATGGGATGGGCCATTTGAGGTCATGAAGGCCTTTATAGATTATATTAATTGTACAGTACAATTTTTTAGGTTCACCTATGAATATAGTAGTGAGGAAATTTCATATTTAGATGTAAAATTGAAGGTCAATCGTGTGGAAAAATGTTTGGTTTCTGGTATATACAGAAAGCCTACCTTTTCCAATTCTTACTTGAGCTACCAGAGCTGGCACCCTAACCATCAGAAAAAAAGTGATAGTAAAAGGACAGATGGTTAGGGCAGCCAGAATGGTAAGCGAAAGTCAAGATTTTCTAAAAGAAATGGAGTTCATTAAAGGTATGTTCATTAATCGTGGATATCCTGTTGAATTGTGTGATTCCATTATGGAGGAAGTGAAATGTAAGAGGTTTAGTGGTGTTTATAAGGCAATTTTAACCCATGATTACTATGATGGAGGGGTGCAAGTAAATACAGTTATTGGAGAAGTAAAAATAACAAAAAATGAAATTGATGTTAATACCAGTGTGGGGGAAACATTGTATTTTATCACTACATACAATTATGACGTGGATCACATAGTGGGAATAATAAATAAAAATTGGAAGTTATTAAAATTGGATAGTAACGTATGGAGAAAATTGAACCCCCCCCCAAAAAATCGTATATAGGAAAGGGAAGTCTTTTAAACAATTGCTTGAGTCAGCTGCAAACTCCAGTTGGGAGAATGTTAATTCACACAGGAGTAAAGGGAATTTTAGGTGTGGTAGATGTAATGTTTGTAAATATATTCTTGTTACAGGTGATAAAATTATTATTGAGGGAGAGGTTATTGGTATACATGGCCATTTTGATTGTCATGTTAAAAATGTTGTATATATGGCTAAATGTGAAGGTTGTCTGGCCTTTTATATAGTGAAAACCTGTAGGATGTTCAGGGATAGAGTTAGCGAACACATCCTGGATATTAGGCACATGAAAAATACTAATGCCCTAGTTAGGCACATAGAGCAACATCCAGAGCACAGACTTCGATTTTGTATAATACAGCAAATAAAAAAGGATGGTTAGGGTGCAGAATTGGATGTGCATCTTGATATTTGTGAAATGAGATGGCAATTGGCATTAAATGCTACAGTATTTCCATGAATTAATGATAGCATAAGCATATTGTCCCTATTAAAATTAAAACACATCTTGGGTTGAAAATGTTATTTATAAAAAGATTTTAAGAAAGTTTTTTTATTTCTTATTGTTATGGAATGGTGTTTTCCAGAAAGAATTTTTAAAAATTGTTTAACATTTCTTAACAAAATTCGTGAAAGTTAATTATATATTTTTTATATGATTAACTATTATTGTTGTTTTTTAGACATATTATTTTATGTAATTTAAGAACATTGGGTGTCAGTGTTTAGTTGATTGTATATGAAAATGTTTATTTTACATTTACATTTTGTGTATTTAACACATTTTGATATGTAACACAGTATTGTGTAGATGGATTGAAAGTATAGTTTTTTTACTTCGAAGGGTTAATGAAGTTAGATTTAGGATATGCCTGTTAGATTGAGCTTTGTCTGATAGGGTAATTGAAGGGGTGGGATGTATTTGTTGTAGTGTATGAGTGTATATAACATCAATGGAGTGGTTAAATGTGTTCATATTCTGAAGAGGTCTGTCTAATAAAGACGAAACCTAGGTCAAATTTGTGTATCTTGTCTGTATATTTGACTGTACCGTCTCTGGTCAACAGGGTCCTTCCTGGTGTTTTCTGTCAACTTGTTATGAATGGTGTACTCCTTGTCCACAATAATTCCTTAAGCTAAAGCAAAAATATAATAGAGGAAAAGCATTTTCACTGCATATCTATGTTAATGCATCGCAAGTGGGGAAAATACTGAGTACTTAATGTTTATCAGCATCACCCAGTACCTCTTCTATTTAGCAATACCCTCTGCTGTTATAATCTCCTGTTGTACCTCGCCCCCTGTTTTTCACCTCATCAGTATGCCTGCAATTAGATGTTTAATATCAAAATCCTTTATCCTTCATCTGAAGTAGGATCTTAAACCTGCTTAGCTGTGCACACTATTTACAGCTTACAATTTGTGCTATGGTACTGTCCCATCTAATTAAGTTTAAACTTGAATTTTCGACTACCTCTTCCTCTTTGGAGGCAGGGCAGCCAGCAAGAGAGGGACTTAACTGTTTCTCTTCCCTAGTTGCTTCTTTTAATCATTTCTTTTTCAGTACGTAGGTGGGGTTTTCTTTAATTTTCTATTTCCTTGTAATTGTTATTTGACAGCGACATTACTTATCATAATACTTCTTTTTTTTAAACAATTTTTATTCAATTTTAACAGTAAAATAATCATTCACAAAGGTACAATAGAAAAGCTGTGTATTAATACAAGAAAATAACCAAACAGAAAAATGTACAACTAAAGTATTTACATCGTGTCTATTAAAAACAGTTTACCATACCACTATAAAACAGTTAATATTGTCTCTAATTAGTATGTAAATTCATGTCTAATAAGCTTTTTAATTTGGACCACAGATTGTATGAAACAAAGTTCAGATTGTTCTTGATTTAATAGTCATCAATTCCAATTGACATAACTCAGTAAGAACATTTTTAAATCCTAAGATCAAAGGGGGGAGTTTCAGCTTTCCAGTTTATGGTTATTTTTCTAGCAACTACTAATATTGACCTTAATAATGGATATTTAACTTTTTTAGTACACTTAGGAATTGATGTGTTGAAATCAAAGATTTAGATAAGACAAACTTATCAGAAAAAAGGGCTTGAAGAAAACTATTAATATTTTCCCAGTATTGTTTCAGAGCTACATGGTCATAAAACGTATGGGACCAAGTCTGCTTTGGTATCCATTTTACATCTCCAACATAATACCCTTTTCTTACCGATCAGTTCTAGTTTATGAGGTGTATAGAAAATCCTATACATAAATTTCCAAGAAAATAGTCTCCATCTGAGCGAAGAGGTAGTCAACTGAGATGATTCCAAAATTATTTTATCATCAGAAGGAGGATCATTATTTATTAGGGGAAATAATTTCAGTAGTTGCCTAAGTTGCATTTAGTTTCACCTCTGATTATTTTATATATTTTTGAAAGCTTACATTCATTAAATGAGCTCTGTTGAGTAAGCATGACCAACAAATGTATTAATTTGAGAACAGATGGTCTTGTGCTTAATGGAAATGAATTAATTTTATCAGTCATAAATTGTCTGTATGATTGTAGCTGTAACCGTGAATCTTTATTGAAATCATATCTAATTGTTAGATATCCTAAATAAGTTAGTTCAACCCCAGCTAAGAACTGAGACCAGTATATAAGATTTGTATCCTTAAGCAGAATCATATTAGCAGGGTTTGAAGTGGTAATATGTTTTGTGTAAGCAATAGGAAATGAGATAAATATCCAGTTTTTATAATTTATATTTCTATAGATAAAGTTTTGAAATTCCTTCAGTAGGAGTGACCTATAATAAGGAAAGTTTTTTTGGACGCTTATTCATTATAAAATAATTTTTAAAACCCAGATGGATTGTTTAAAACTAATAGTTTATCAAAATTAGATAATTCTTCAATGTTAAAGCAAAGAACTTCTTGAAAGCTTTTCCATTTGGATGAAAATTGTTCATTGATTAACAGAGAGAGAAGCTTTTGATCACAGAAGAAATAGAATATATTTCTATATTAGGGAAACCTATTAGTCCTGAGGACCAGTCCCTCATATGATGCATAAGAGCTACTCTTGGTTTGTTTGGAAACCATAAGAATTTCTGAAACATTGAGTTGAGTTATTTTATTAATGCTTTGGGAGGTGTTAATGATGTGGATTGTATAATATAAAATATTTTAGGTAAAATGATCATTTTAATAATCGTGCGTCTCTCTTCCATTATAAACATAGGTTTTTCCATCTGTGAGATATCTAATAGAAGATAAGCAAATTTTATAATTTAAATTTATTATATCATTTATATTGTTGGCTAATAGTATTCCTATATAGGTTAAACTGTCTTTTTTAACCAAATAGTTAATACATTTTCTGTCCCAATAGCTAGTATTTGAATTAATGGAGAGTATTCTTGTTTTATTATCATTAAAAATTAAACCAGATTTCTTTTGTAAATTTTCCATGATGTCAAAAATAGCATGAACTGTTTCATTAGTTCCTTTTAACAGTAAGAAGAATGTAATCAGCAAACAATTGTAGTTTGGAAGTCACGTCAGAGTTTAAAACCTTCAATATCTGGATTCATCCTTATATGATTTGCTAGGGGTTCCATAATGAGTGTGAAAAGTAGAGGAGAAAGAGGACAGCCTTGCTTAGTCCCTTTAAGTATTTGGATATTTTGAGAGATATAATAGCCAATTTTTATGTATGTTTGACATCCACTGTAAAGGTGAGTAATGAGTTGTGTAAAGTTATTAGAGAAATGTAATGTTTCTAAAGTATAGAAAAGATACTCCTAGTGTACAGAGTCAAATGCACAATTTATATCCAAACTGAGCAGTGTTAAATTTTACTTGAGTTAAAGGCAAAATCTATTACAGTTAATACTCTCTTAATACTATTGTATGTGTTTCTATTTAGAATAAAACCTGTTTGATCTTCAATTAAGAATGGAAGACATTTCTTCAATCTGTTAGCATAAATAGTTTAAATATTTTGTAATCTATGTTTAATAGAGAGATTGGCCTACGTGAGGAACACCTAGTAGGATTAGGATCTTTATCTGTCCTCAGTATAGGTGTGATAAGTGTATTTCCAAGACATTAATTAGATCTTGACAATGGGTAAAGACTTGGTGCAGTAAAATCAGAGCTTCTTTAGGTAGTATTTTATAGATTTTAAGACTAATTCCATCATTACCTGGGGCCTTATTTTGTTTTAAGGTATTAATTTGATGTTTGATTTCCAGCATTGAGATCAGTATATCTAAAGTCTAAATCTGCATTTCTGTTAGTTTTTTTTTTGGTTTATTTTTTAATGAAAGATCTTACATGTTTTTTTAGAGTCTAACATAATTACATTTTGATTAATTTTATTAAAGTAATCTCTGAATTCCATTAAGATATCACCTATTTAAGTTACATTTTTCTTTTTTTAGCCGAATACATCTCTTTACTGTGATTGTTTACGAAGTCTCTTAGTCTTGATTGGCAAATTATTTAATGACTTAAGATTGGTTGAGAACTTCATAAATGTAAATCTTTCTAGGTTAATCATGGTCTTGTGTTTCAAAATTTCTAAATATTTGCTATTCAAAGTATTGACTTCTTCAATCTTATAGATTTTATTTTTTTGATTGTATAATTTTAACTTGTCTTGTAGAGATCATTTAATTCCTTGTCCCATTTTTTTATTTCTATACCAAGATATAATTTTCCCATAAAGGTAAGCTTTTAAGGCATCCCAAACATAAATATCTGAGGTATCATCAGTAATGTTAAACAAACAAAATTGTGTGGCTGTCCAAAATATATACCAAGAATACAAAACCAGGAGAGCCGCTGAGTAGAATGCAGTTACTGAAATTCTTCCAACTCAAAAACGAAAGTGACGCCGTCAACGTTCATTAACGCTTTTATTAAACAAAATCCACATGCGTTTTCGTCCCTTACTGCAGGACTTCATCAGATAGTAATATTAATATCAGTAATATTAAGCTTAATAAAATTTTGTGCTTCAGAAGTAGTGGTCTTTAAAGTCTCATAAGGTAGTTAATTAGGCTGGGATTATTTTAATTTGAATACAATAGTTTGGATTAATTAATATCTCAAAGGATATAGAATTATGATGCGATAATGGACAAGAAAGTACCTTAACTTTACTAAGATTGTTTATTAACTGATTAGAAACATAAACCTCATCAATTCTAGGATATGTACCATGCCTTTGTGAGAAGTGTGTGTAAAAATAGAATCCGGTTCAGAAAAATCATAAATGTCTTTGGTGTGGTATGTATCTGCAAATTCACTCAAGTTCCTGGCTGAGAGTGATATTCTCCTTTTATTAGAGGGCAGTAGCATGTTTATCATTTGATATACAATTAAAATCTCCTGTCAAAATAATGTCCTTCAGATAATTCTACTATTTAAGTGTTATAACTGTATGAATTCCAATCCCAGGAATCCAGTAGATAATAAAGTATATATTTTCCTATTAAGTTCTAATCATCATCTTCTTTCGTCTTTTTCCTGGATAGGGGTCACCACAGCGGATCACCTGCCCACTCATGATTGGCAGTGGAGTTTTTACGGTGTTGTGTTAACAGTTTGGCACCCAACCTTCTGCAGAAGGCACACACACATCTAGGGCCAATTTAGAGTGCCCAATCCACCTACAGCATGTCTTTGGGATGTGGGAGGAAACAAGTGCACCTGGAGGAAACCCACGCAACCACAGGGAGGACATGCAGACTTCACACAGAAGGCACTCCATCCAAGGATCGAACAGGAGAACCCCTTGCTGTGAGGCGGCAGTGTTAACTGCTGCACCACCGCAGCCTGTAACTGCAAAATATACCTTTATCATCATTATATGCATGTAATATTTTAGTAAAAGGAAGAGTTTTATTCCATAGTATTGCTACACCCCTTTTCTTCTGATGATGATGAGAACTGGATAACACTGAATAATTTTTATTATGAAATTTATTTGTCGTCTTTTAGAAGATGTTTCTTGTAAAAATACAACATTAAATTTGAAAAGTTTCAGATATTTATATAAACTTACCATTCTGCACCTGTTGTCTAATCCATTGATATTAATAGAAATACATTTTAAAAAGGACATAGAAGTAATGTTTAAGCTTACTTGAGTGATGACCAGTAGCTTGTTATATAAGTACAGGATTTGTAGTATTTATTTTGTTAAATCTATAGTACAAACAATATAAAACAGCAGTGTAAACCAAATTTGTATGAAATATACAGCAACTGAAAACATGTAACAACTATGTACAGTAAAACTAGTATTCTATAAACCATTAACCCATTCATGGAGTTCAAAGAAACTCCCAACTTAAACAGTAATCCTGTTTAAGTTAAGTTAACCACCCTACTACAAACAATAGCGATCTACTGCCCTACCACAAACCCAAAAAGAAAGAATTGTCCCCCTTATAACAAGACAAGAAAATAAATGAGTCCCATGCATCATAATATTCCCATATAATATGAACAAGTATTATGACTCTTCAAAAGCAAGACAGTCTGTTTACTAACTATAGTTGTTAAATTGCAAGTCAACTAGAGTAAATTTGTACTTGAATATATATTGCAAAATTGAAATTCAATCAAACATATATAGTATATGTAAGTTTATAACTTCCTTTTCTCTGTTTAAACTTATCTGTCAACTTCTATAACAGAACTTGATATAATAAGCAATCAAGAGGATATTACGACATATCTGTTACAGTACACAGTAGGGATAGAAGAACTGTAGGATGCAAAGGGATAAATGTTGGGTTAATACGTCTGCAGGATTTTCACTAAACATCCACATGGGACAAAATCATTAGATGTATAAATGTATATAGGAAACTTATCGTAATACTTCTTGAATATTTCCCTGCATTTTCTTCTCCTGTAACTACTCCCAGAAACTTACTTTCTTTAGTCAGAAGCAAGTTTTGTCCCCGTTTCATTGATAATGTCTTGCAACTTTTGCTTGTACTATTATAAAACTTTGCATCCCCAGAATATATGCTGTCAGTCACCCTTTTGCCTTCCATTACATGTCCAGCAATGTTTCACTGCAGCAGTTATATTCTCTTCAACTTCACTGGTTTGTAGAAGTATTTGTTGTTGTTCTTTACTTTACGTCCTTCCGTGGAATCATGCAGATGCATTTGCCATGGTGTTCCAGATATCTCCTTAAACAGTCCCCTATTCTTTCTGCATACTTTTTACTTATTTTTTATTTTATTTTACAGTTCTTTTGTTTACCGGGTTGGTCTGACTGGGTTTAATCAAAACATAATTTCCATTTTTATAGTGCAGTAAGACATCATTATGAATTTTTAGTAGCACTACAATAACTGAATTCTTGTAGGCAAGATGGCAGTTGTCTTAAGCCTAACCACAAAGGTAGAGTGTCCACTTTTTAATGCCATTATTTGAATATTTGTTTCTTGCTTTTTTAATGAAAGTTGCTGTTTTATATATATTTTTATTTACTAGCTTGTTTGCAATTGCAGTTTCTGAGCTTTGAAGACTGTCTATACATTTGTTTTCTTAGCAGTTTGCTCTTGTTTATGTAAATCTTTTTATGTTTTACTTTTTTTTCCACCTCTTTCAGGCTGCATTGGAAGACTATCTTCCTGATTCAGAGAATCCTGAGGTCGGCAGCCTGATGGCTGTGTTGGCTGTTATTGGAGGAATAGACAGCCGACTACGTTTGGGTGGTCAGGTGACGCATGAAGAGTTCGGAGAGGGCACAGTTACACGCATCACTCCAAAGGGGAAGATCACTGTACAGTTTCATGACATGAGAACAAGCAGAGTTTGTCCTCTGAATCAGTTAAAACCAGTAAGAGGAGTTTGATTGTTTTTATGTCTTCATTTCTGTGTCACTGTTATGATTTTTAACCAGAAGTAATACTGGGTACGTAGTCTTCAATTCAAGAGGAATTCTTAAGACTGCCAGTTAATGTTTTGAGAGGGAAATGTTAAGTTGCTTTGTAGGTAGTATAGACTGTTTTCTCAAACTTGTAATTGAATCATTCCTAGCAAAAATTGTTTTCAGCGATCATATCTGCTGTATGCTTATGTGGTACTTTACAGTTAGTGCTAGTCATGTGATCCATCTGAGCTTGCTGTGTTGACCCTGATGCATGTAATGATAGATTCTTTAGACTTAACTTCAAGTCCTCATTTTTCATTCCATACACATTGAGGATGACTTTATAGATTTGATGTGCTTTTTTACTACAGGTGTTGGTGTCCTTGGAGTTGCAGTGTAATAGTAGGGAGTTGTAAGAACATGACACCAACATGTTGGAGTGCATGTTGGGGGGGGGGCTCTTCTTGCAAAAAAATATTTTCTCCATTGTTTAAATACTGACTTTGTGAGAAGGAGAGTTTCATTTTAGGGTCTAGATGTGTGCAAGGAAGTGTTTCTGACTTGTGTGAAAATAATTCTGGATTTTAATGCAGTGTATGTAATTACTGCAAGTTCACTTAAAAAATCTTTATTAAATTCTTACATTCTAAACAGTATTATAGACACATTAATAACATTTTTCATTATCATGCATTATACATATATGTTTTTAACAATTGTCATTCACTCCAGCATTACACAAATTGCTTATTTCCTGCTTCCCTGAAACCTCACTCTTCCTCCTGAACATGATTCTTTGTGTATTATTCTCACAGATTGCGTGTATTTCTAAATAATGTGCTTCTTTACTTTTCTAAAGATCCTACCTGCAGAAGCTGTGTCTCTAAGTAGCATTTTAAGATTGAGGGCTGCATATTATATGTTGTGAGGTTCTGTTTGTGTCTTACAGTAGGAATTTATATTTATATTTATATATATATGTGTATATATATATATATATATATATATATATACACATTTGTGTGCGTATGTATGTATGTGTATATATATATATATATATATATATATATATATATGGATTCACTTTAGAAGCTCAAAATACTGAAATGTCGAAAGTCAGTATTTCGAGCCCTTTCGTGCTTCTGAGGTTCCGCTGTGGTTACGGATTCAGGTAAGTGTGTGTATTTTAAGGGTTTTGTGTAGGGGCTGTGGTGTGTGTTAGTATGTTTTGTTGCTGTGATGTGTGTCTGTGCGAGCAGAATGTAGTTTGTGTGTAGTGCGACCTCGGAGTTAGAATATATAAATAGGGGGGGTGTGGGAGGCGCAGCCCCCCCCCACATGGGGGCGGTGCAGGGGGGCTTGCCCCCCTGCTTTTAAGTAGTAGAGAGCTTGTGTGTGTGTGTGTGTGTGTGTGTGCACTAGAAGCATGAAATTCAAAATCTCCGGTATGCGAGATTTTTAATTTTGCGGTTCTGTGTTTTCGTGGTTTAAAAAATTTTACTTTATAGCTTTGAAATACTGAATTTCGATATTTCTGTATTTTGAGGATATAAAGTAAATCCATATATATATATATATATATATATATATATATATATATATATATATATATATACACATACACACACACGCTCACACATAATATATTTTTTATTTTATATTTTTATTTTATTAAACTTTTCATCTGATTGGTTTCAAATGTGTTTATTAGATATTCACAAAGAAATGTGTATATTTATATGTGCAAGGTCGTATTTTTCAGTATTTAAATTATATGGGTTTTATGTTCTAACACAGAGTTTGAGCTTGTTGGTTTCTATGGTGATGTTAGTTTTATTGCTGACTTTGGGTTTGTTTTGAAGAAGTCCTTTATATTGTGGATGAAAGCATTTAATAAAAACATTTTGTGGGCATTGGTTTGCACTCTTCCAGTACATTTTGTTCTGTGGTTTGTTTTTCTTTTTGCTTTTGATCCTACCTGCAGTTCTTTTGTCTCCATTACCAGTATTCAATAATTCAGTTACATATCTGCGGTGGTGGTGCTGCGGTAGCGTTGTCGCCTCACAGTAAGATGCTGATCGGTTCGACTCAGCTAGCGCGTCTTCTTCATGGAGACATACGTGAATGGGTGTACCTTCGTTGAAGGTTGTGCGTTAGGGCTGGCAACTCAACACGTAAAAATCAACTGCCAATCATTAGCGGACCGGAGTTCCGCTGTGGCGACCCCTAACCGGGAAAAGCCGAAAGACACAACAACAAAAATAATTCAGTTACATCAGTTACAGTGGGTTTAGATTTTTATTTCCATTTTCTAGTAGTTTCTTTTTTGACAGCCAGTAGGATTACGCTTAGTAAGCCCCTACTATGTCTAGATAATTCAGAGTTTATATCCCAGCTCAAAAGAATCATTTCCTTAGTTGCAGTCATTCATCCTTCAGGTAAGACGTTAAACTGAGGTCCTATCTGCTTGAGTTGGTGGTATCTATCAAAACAAGAGTATAAGAAGTTCCCCAGTGCCCTGGCTAAATGCCACCTGGTAGTAGAAATACCACTGAGTCTCCTCTGAAAAGAGGCCACTAGACTTGTGCGACTACACTGGTCAACAAAGAATAAATAATTAAAATTCTGTTGCCCAATATTTCTGACAAAGTACTCTGCAGAGAATTTTTCAAATATGCAGTCATATTAGTTTTCCGGAAAATCATGTTCCCAGTTGCATCTCTTTCACATGGCACTTCCAGCAATTGCTGCCTATCTGAGGAAAAATTCTCTGAAGTCTGACTGGGGTATAAAATACCTTTGCAAACAATTCCAAGCACAAAAATCCTGAACCTTCTGTATTTTGTTGCATACTTGGAAGCCATACATTTGTTCTCCCATTGCCGTCTTGTAAATTGCTTTTTCAGTCTTTTCTGACTTCCTCTGATTGATTCTTAGTTATTTTGCAGTATTTTGTATGCCCTATGAATTATCTCTTTTTAACAGCAGCCTCTGTTGTAGACTCAAGTAAAAACTCCATCAGAGCTGAGCTTTCACTTCCCTATACCCTTTTCTTTGCTAATATTCTGTTGTCATTCCCTAGTTGAGAAGGCAGTCTCTCAACTTCTGCTTGGCCATATCCCACTCTAGTTCATTTCTCTCTAGTTATTTGTTTCTAATACTATGGTTCCTTTGCATTATATTTCCATTTCTTCATAGTTCATAATTTAGTACTAAGCTAACTGCCCTTGCGAGCCATTTTAAGCCTAGCCAATTATCTCTTGTGAGACTCAAACCCTTCACCTTGTGTTTGTAAGGCAAACACCTTAGCCATTAAGCCACCCTCCTAGTTATTTGCTTCTAATAGCATGGTTTCTTTGCTAATTTTTCCAGTAAAATCCATCCCCTGTTGCCTATTTTCTGTGCTGCTATTTGCTGTTTCTGCCTGTTCACTTGTTGGCCTCTTCCAGTATGATATACATGTTTGATACGGTTTGCTTCACAGTAATATGCTGTGATAAAAACTGTACCACAGCTGTATACAGTGTTTTGATGTCAACTTTGGATCTAGAGTCTTCGTGCTGCATTTTTTTGACATCAGAAAAAGATTATAGAGTGAAATGAAAGTAGTAATACATTTTTTTTTTAACTTTTACTTTGTTTTGTGGGTCCTCTCTTGGCAGTGACTGAGAATTCTTTAAGGACCTTTTCCTTGGCACATTTTTTTCAGGCTTCATTTTAACGGGCTTTTCCCATTGTCATTTTGTGACGGCGTGTACTGAGACAAAGAAGGTATGCCTGTCCTTTTGCTCCGAAGTTATTTCCTAATGCATGCACTGTTCAAACAACAATCCTACCTTATGTTGTAAATAAAATTCCCCACATCCAGTAGTGAAAGAAAACGAAGCATAAATCCCTGTTAAGTACTTGAAAAGGGAGATAAGAAATGTATCTACTTCAATGTGTGTATGTAGCTAGGCATCTTATGGCCCTTGTGATTGTTTGCCTAGTGTTGTTCCCATGCTCTTGTGTTCCAATTCAAGATCTGATGATGTCGATTTTCATTCTATCTTCAACTATTGGGTTTGGATCCAACTTGGCCATTACTAAAGCTCATGATGACCAAAAATCTCTCAAGCTTCTCCTTAACTGTAATGCACCAACCCCTAACATACCTCAGATCTCATTTGCCGCTTTTCCTGAAAAGACATGGTCAGCCTTAACTCTCAAGTTTCTCTAAAGATTTAAAGATAACTGCAGTTTTTCTCATAAATCTCTTCATATATATATCCCTTTTTACATTGCTGTAATTCTTGCTTGCCCTTGGTGATCCGTTTTCCATTTCTTACTGTCTTTCTTAAATGCTAGTGTAACTCTTATTACCATTGTTGTTTTCTTCTTTACTTTAGCTTAAAGAAAAACAAAACTTTTCTTCTTTACTGTTTTTTCCTTTTAGTCACCATTATTTGTTTTACATTTGTTGACCAGGTTTGTCTTTCTGAGCTCGATAGCCCTTTTTCAGCAGAGGCCCGAGGAGAAAGGCTCCAAATAACACATGTTCATATATATATATATATATATATATATATATATATATATATATATATATATATATATATATATAATGACAGTAAATAAGTATATAGCATTAATGATATGTACAGACGAAAAACATTCAGATATGTACAGCAAAATGCATTTTTGTAAATAAAAAAAATTCATAATATTATATGTACAATAAAAACAAATCCAAACCAACAAACTAAATACCAAACAGGACAGCTTGCTGTAAATCCCCACACACGTTTATTTCATAAGTGCTTTCGTGCAAGTCCAATACCTGCACTTCTTCAGACAAATTGCAATCCCCGAATCCAGTACTTATATACAGTTATAATTCAAATTAATTACTTACAAAATTGATATAAATTATTTAAAGATACACATCACTATTTTATAATTATTTTATAATAAAATAGGAATATTAAACCATTCAAAAACCTTTACCTAAGAAACTGTATCAGAAGCACAATAAATACTGCTAGGTTTAATATTCCTATTTTATTGTAAAATAATTATAAAATAATGATGTGTATCTTTAAATAATTGATATAAATTTAGTAAGTAATTTGAATTATAATTTTATATAAGTACTGGATTCTGGGATTGCAATTTGTCTGAGGAAGTCCAGGCATTGGACTTGCACAAAAGCGCTTACGAAATTAACGTGTGTGGGGATTTTACGGCAAGCTGTCCTGTTTGGTATATAATATGTACAATAGTCTGAGGTTTCGAATGTTGAATAGTTAAAAAAAAACAAAAAAAACCCACAAAATCAATACATACAATAAATTACAATACTTGAATACTTGCAGTGTTTAAACCGTACATGGCCTATGTATTTATTTAGTACATGCTTAGTTAGGGATTATTGTAGCGTAGGTCGATACAGAAAGAAGGGTAAATAGAATTGTGGTGAGAATTGATATATCGGTGGATTGACAGAAGAGTGAGAGATATGCATATTGATAATATGGAATTTGATGTTGATTATGTATGAGAAAGGCACAAATTGCCTCTTTCAGATGCTCATACTCTGTGCATTTACTGCTTGGGCCCTCAACATCTACAGGAGGATTGTTCTATATGTAAGAATTTCAATCCCGGTGCTCTTGTGGATAGAAAAAAAACAAACTCATTCTCAAAGCTTTATTGCCATATTCTTTTGGTGAGGCTATCTGTGGGCTAAATCCCCCAAAATTAAAGCAAAGGAGTTAACTAAATCTCCTAAGCCTTCTGCTTCTTTGACTCCATCTTCAGAACAGTCAAGGAAGAGATCAAGGTCAGATCTGAAAGCTTCTCAAAGTCCCTCATCTTCAGATCCAAAGAAGAAAAAATTAGTGGAGCCTAGTCCTCGGATCCGACAGAGAAAACCCATGGATCCAAGTAGTGCAGATCCGATAACGTCTCCTAGGACTAGGTATTTCCCTTTATATGATCCAGTGCCTTCCAGGGTTCCCTCCCCTTTTTTGGAGAGCAAACGATCCAAGTCACCTTTCCTTGCCTCGATTCTTTTGTCCAGAAGTTTGACTGAGGAAGATGTGGACAAAATGATGAGTAAGTTTCTCTCTGGGCAGATTCAGATGGGTGTTTTACCAGCTCCTACTCCCTCAAGTTAGGAGGCCCATCCATCTACCACACCACCACTTCTTGCTACTTCCTCTGGTGTCTTCAGAGTCCCTGGATCTTACCATTTTGCGTCCATCTGGCTTGGATCAGAAGATAGCTTTATCTTCAGATCAGAAGCTAACTCTGAGTGCACTGGCTCTGACATCTTCTGATCCTGATTACTCTCGAAGCTGAAACTTCCTTGTTGAATCCGAGTGGTTGGAGTCGACTCCAAGGGTTTAGGAGATGTCTCTGTGCCTTGGTGCTTCAAACCTGGACAGCTCAGCTCCGACTTCTTCCCCAGGAAGATTGCTTTCTGGGTAGAGGGAGACAGTGGTTCAAAAGCCAGCCTTCTCGGAACTAAGATCTTCTCTCCAGAGCGGTCTGCATTTGAGGTACTGGAATGTTTTTTTCTGCTTCGACAGGATGGATGGCGCCAAACCCCTTGGATCTTCAATGTAGTTCCCTGCTGTCTCTCCACTTGGAGCCACATCATTCTACACCACAGGAGCAGCCTGCTGAAGATTCCCCCAGACTACCCAGAAAGGGTTTCACAATCTCTTTCGACACTTCACTGGAGCATCCCCACCTAGGAAGTCCCTAGGAAGAGAAAGTGTAAGAGGAGGCACTTGGACTCTACATAAGAGCCAGTCACTGAGGATACTGATTTCAGTGAGGGAGAAGGGGTCCCTGTGATCACTTTTGGAAAACGTCTCATTTGGAGACATCCTTGAAACCGTAAAGCTTGAGCAGTGGTTAGACCTCCAGCAACCCTTTGCCAGAGGCATCAGTATTTCTGTGGAGGCCTTTGGAGCTGGCCCATCTACCTCCTGGGTTTACTCCACCCATTGATCATTGATTTGATCTCCTGACGGGTGTGGAAGCAGCCTGACAAAGTTGATCTAATCCCTATGAGACCAGATCGGATTCTGGCTCCTCCTGTCGGGAAAGAATTTTGGAGTAAGGGGGTGCCGTGGATGCCATGCTCATGGCAGCAGCCACCAAAATGGAACTTGCTGAATAAAGATCCTCTGTTCAGCCCTCCAGCAAGGGAGTCTGGGGTGATGGGCAGGTTTGGGAAGATTGTCTATGCATCAGGGACCTTTACTCTTAGGTAACTGAACTGTTTGGCAGATTTTACTGGGTTACAAAGGGATTTGATCAAGAGCTTTCAAAATCTCGTCCAAGGACCATTTCTGCTGAGGCTCAGTCATCTGTGGCCTCTCATTTGGCGACCCTCCTGTCAATGTCGAATTCATCCATGAGGTTTATTTCACATGCAGCTGAAGGTGCCTTAGAGAAAGCAGGTTCAGGCATATCCATCAGGAGGCATGCCTGGATGCACATACGTGATTTTGCGGAGGCTTTCAAGTCCTCATTTGTCAGTGCACCTTTGACAGCAGCTTGTTGTTTGGCCCAAAAGTGGAGGACACATTATCCAGGTGTGAGAAGGATGGAAAGACTATGTCTGCAGTAGGCGTACATGTTTCTACTCCTCAAAGATCTTTTTCTAGGTATCAACAAGGTGGTCGGAAAATGTGGTTCATGAAATCCTAGGCCCTTTCCAAGATGCATGTGGACAAAGTTCCCCTAGGGGCAAATGGGGGAACCCTAATAAATGACGCCACCATCATTGGCAGAGACAGCCCACAAAACCAAGGGTCTGGAGATTCTTTCTCTGATGGACTGTATCAGTGCTTTTGAAAGGAGGCCCGATTGTCCCCCTCTGGAGGCAGTCTGGGGTTGATTATCCTTGCACTAGAGAGCCTGGGTGTATATCAGAAGCTCGAACTTTCAAAAGTTCGAGTCTCATATGGTCTACACCATATGAGCGAACTTTTGAAAGCTCAAAAGTTTCAACGGAGATTGCCGTAGGAAATATTTCCCTTTACTTCACTGCAGTGCCATCTCGGAGTTGATATATTTAAGTAGTGGGGGGTGCAGGGAGGCTTGCCCCCCTACTCAGAGCGTTCAGGTAGGTTTGTTTTGTTTTTGTTTATTTTTGTTATATGTTCGATGTTTTAAAACTTTGCTCATATGATGTCGATCATATGAGCGTCGAAGTTTTAAAACTTTGAGCATATAATGTAGACCCGAGAGTCTGGTTATATATAACTAGAGATACTTGGGTGCAGGGGATTATTTCTAGAGGCTGTATAATTCCCTTTTCCCTCCCACCCCCATCTGTATGCAAAATTCACAAAGTATCCTTCCGAGGAAGTCCTTATTTTAAGGATAAAAGCGTTTAAGTATTTAATTATTTGCCATTAAAAATTGTGGATTTTACTGCCGTGGATTCCTCGAATCATTGTCTTGTCTTGGATTAGTTTTGTGCTGTGTTTTATTTAGGTTTTGGTGCCCGCCCCTGCTGGCTTTCCAGTGTTTGTGTTTTTCATGCATACTGTCATATAAAAATGACAATCCAGAAGGTATTTCTGCTTCAAACTGGGCGCCAGTCACTATCAGTTCAGTGCACTGCCCTTTGACCACACCATAGCCCCTAGGGTGTTTAACAAATGTATAGCAGTGGTGGCAGCTCACTTGAGACTGCAGGTATTCTAGGTGTTTCCATATAGGTTTATAGGTAGATACTATTGGCCCTAGGACCTATGTAAGCCTAGCCAAAAAGGTACCCTGGCGTTCGCCACCCAAGAATGATTTTACTTAATTTTTTTCTCCTTACTGTTTGCAATTGTCAAGGCGATAGTGAGCCCTTCATCTACTCCTTTCCCACTTAAAACAAAAATTGTTTAAAAGAATGTTTTTAATATAGCTCAAACTTACCCAGCAGCAAAAATAGCTCGCACTGTCTAAGCACTCTGTGAACAAGACAAACCAGCCTGATCTTTGACCTGACACAAAGCAGAAAGTAAATCAATAAATAATCTTAAACAGCAACCTATGAAGAATTGTCTGCTGGAAGCAGTTTTCGTACAGTGGAACGACTGCTGAGTCATAGTATTTCATCTCTGCAGTTTCATCAAACAGAAACGTAATGACCAATGGCTTTAATTACACTGGTTTACAAAACTACTTTGCTGATATTTAGATGACTGGCTCATTGCTGCCCTGACCAGACATCTACTAACAAGAGCAAGGGATCAGATACTTCAGATTTGTTCTTGTATGGGGATAACCATAAAATCTGATTGTCCTTTTCATTCTTCCTCACTGATGGGTTATGGGTCCGACCGTCAGACAGATCTGGTTCGGCTGCATTCTTTCAGACTTGGATCCTATTTTCATGCTCCTTCTACTCATAATGCCCTGTACTGTCCCTAACTCCTCAGACCTTGTTTGCTGCCTTCATGTAAAGATGGCAGAGTTTGGTCTTGGGCTCATAAAAGTTTATTGTTAAACGCTTTTAGTTTTCAAAGTGTTTTTATACTTAGAATTTGTTTTTCTAAATTTTTGTTACCTCCCTCTACCTGATCGTTTTAGAAAAACAATTAGGTGCCTTTTATTTTTCTCTGAACTACCCGTCCCCTTTTTCTCGTGCTTTGGCACTACTTACTTCAAAGGAGGATTTATAGTGTATGCTTTTGAGTTTGTTATAGTGCAGTGTACGATACTAGACGTTTATAGAAGGTATTCCAGTTATAGTTATAGTGGTATATATATTTTAGTGAAATGTTTTTCTTGAAGTTTTCTTAGGATTTCTTCTAGTATTACACTACATTGTGATTGAAGTGTTTTCTTGCTTGCTGGTGTGTGAGTACTGTTAAGTGTTTTTTTACATTTTTTTATGAGTAGTACTGTTAATGATGTCTGACTAACCTTCCATATTCAAACATTACAAAACACAAACGAAACCCAACCCAGGGTATCACTCTGAACAAAAAGAAAGAGATCCCAGCAACAAGCTAAAATCACACTCCAGCTTTATTTTTTACAGACAATATCCAACGACTAAGCACTTTCGCCAAATAGTTTGGCTTCTTCAGAGTATAAATAAATAAATACATACATACATACATATGTTTCTATAAATTATTACAATATCTTAAGTAGTAAAATTTCTAAAAATCATTACTAAAATTCATCCAAACCTAATATTGATCGTCTCTGTTTTAACCATCAATTAATCTTGAAGAAATAGGTTTCGTAATATGTATATATGTATAAAAACACAGGCTGTATCTACTCTCATGAGATGTTGTGGCCATATATATTTCACATTAAGTATTATAATAAACTATTTGAACTATCTGATAGTGAAATATTGTCCCCTTGTCATTGCTCTATATTTCAGTATTGAAGTAAACGAGACTCCCTCGTTTAAACCTGGTGGTTGTGTGGCATTGAGCCTCAATTGCCACGTAAGCTCTTTAGTTTCCACCAGGAGTTTATCATCACCTCCCCTGTCACTAGTTAAAACTCTATTACAAAAAAAATTTCATGAAATTAGGGCAAACTTTAGTATGTCCAAAAAGTGCATTGTGTTTGTTTCCTGTTTTTATAGCTCTCAGATGTTCTCCTATTCTGTCTTTAAGTCTACGAATGGTTTTACCCACATAAAACGCTTGGCAGCTGATACATGTTGCCACATATGCCAGCATGGTTGTGCTACAACTACATTTTCCTGGGCATGGAAGAGTGTAATCATGTCCTTGAATAACCACATAGGGCCCGTCATTAATGTAGCGACAATATTTACACATTCCACATTTGTGCATAAGTGACTTGTGTCATCTTGATCTTCTTGCTTCCAATATATTTTTGATATTTTTGTAATATTTTGTAAATATTATATTGTAAAATTGTAATTTATAGAAATGTTTGTATGTATTTATTTATTTATATATATACTTTTTAACAAGGGGTTACTTGTTGTGCATACAGTTTATTGTTTTTAGGAGGCACTGAGTAAGCAACATTTAGATACGTAGGTATGTGAACATTTAAATCCAAGGTTTATGATTGGTTTATAAATTAATTGATGTTACTATTTAAATGGTCAGATTTCATTGTCCAATGACTCTGAAAAAGCCAAACTATTGGCAAAAACGCTTAGTCGTTTGATATTGTCTGTAAAAAATAAAGCCGGAGTATGATTTTCGCTTGTTGCTGGGATCTCTTTCTTTTTGTTCATATTCAAACATTGTTCTTGTGGGCACAAGATTCCACAATGTGATGCCCACAACAAATGAATTTTTAATTTAGGACCTGACATTTGCAGTCAGACTGTGATATTTGCTCATCTTTTAATCCTATAGCCGATCGAAAACATAAGCTTATTTTAAAGGGACTTCTTCCATCTTCATCTACATCTCTAAGGGCTCAAACCCCTTCCAAGCACTTATCTGGCTTGTCTGACAGTAAGAAGCACCCTAACAAGGCCTCAAGAGCGTCTTCAGAGCTACCATCTAAGGTTACACAGACTTCAGATCCGACCACGTTGAATCCAAGATTCTCTTCTACTTCCTTCCGATTCAAAGCGTTCTTCAGATACTACTGGACTGACCACCATTTCCTATTCTCGTAGGCTCTCTGGCTCTGATCCCAAGACTTTGGATTTGATAGCGAGAAGCTGTACACTTGAATACCCCTTGAGACCAGTTTCACCAACACTACCTTCTAAGTTGTTGAAACGCCTAAAAACTTTCCAGGCTTGCATCTGAAGCTTTTTTCAGGCCCTCTAGGAGTTTCTTTGATGCAGATGTGGACAGTATGATGCGGAGATTCCTCAGTGCTCAGATCCAGATGGGTGTCTTGCCAACTGTGTCCCCTCTTGAATCCATGAATGTACCTCCCCATTCTATTCACTCTCCTTCGCTGATCTGATCAACGTGTTCAGAACCCATAGCATCCTAGATACCTGAGGGAGTCTGTCAAATCCGAGGAAGCTCTCTCCCTCGACTCCAACTGTTACCCTGACCAGCCCTTCTCCAGTTTCATCAGATCAGAGCAGTTGTTGGATCTGAGTTGTCAGTGTCTGATCCGGGCGGGAAGGTCATGGCACTGACTTTACTGGAGCCGTCACTTCCCCTTGGTGCTTCAGCCCTCTACAGATCTGGTGTTGCCCCTTTCCTCTCTTCCTTACTTCCAAAGGAGGTGGAAGGAATCTCACTAGGACTGTCGGCGTTCCAGATTGTTGAAAGGGCTTTCTGTTTGCATAGAGACCTGACCCCCTCACATCTTGGAATCTTCCCTTCATCCTTCTTTTGGTCTGAGTTCTGATCCCATCATTCCTGTCCAGGGTCAGACCTCTCTGAGAAGCCTTCAGGATCTCACCCCCCCCCAAGGAAGCCCCCATTTCTAATGATATCTCTACTGAGCACTCCACAGAAGAGGTTACTCAGAAGAAAATATGCAAGAGGGCGCACATTGACTCCCCAATAGAGTCCCTGACCGAGGACACTGACTTTGGGGAGAAGGATCCCCACGATCACCACCAGCTGATTTTTCCTTTGGAGACATCCTAGAGATCCGTAAACAGAAGATTGGCTGGTCTTTCCAACCTCTTCCTCCCGAAAAGTCAGTGTTTTTGGAGGTGTTCGGGGCAAACCCATCTATGTCTTTGGTGAACCGCCGCCCCCCCCAGGAGGAAAAACTCGTTGATTTAGTTTCCCTCTGGGCTTGGATGGAGCCTGACACTGTTGAATTGATCCCCAAGTGTCCGGACATATTTTTAGTCCCCTCCAAAGACTGACTGCATTATAACAAAGATATCCTCCTTGATGCCATGATTGTGACAGCATCTACCAAGAAGGAAGTAGCCCAACAGAGTTCCACTGTCCGTCCACCAAACAGGGAGTCCAGAGTGATGGACAGGTTTGATAAGCGCATTTACACCTTGGCTACCTTTGAGCTGAGGTTGTTAAATTACTTGGCACATTTCACCCGCTTGCAGAGACTTGATCAAGGAACTTTCCAGATCTCTCTTAGAGACCATGTTGGATGAGGATTTCAAGATGTTGTCTCCCCAACTGGCTGCTCTTGCTTCCATTGCTAATTCATCCTTGAGGCTTATTTCCCCTATGGTGGAAGGGACCTCACAGGCAGCTGGTTCAGGTATTGCTATCAGAAGATATGGCTGGGTGAGGCTTTGTGACTTTGCGGAACCTTTCAAGGCAGCATTTGTCAATGCCCCTTTTGATGGCTCCCCCTTATTTGGGCAATCCGTCAAAGATACCCTTACCACTGCAAGGAGGAGGGAAAGACCTCGTCTGCTGTGGGAATGATGTTTTCTATCCCTCAGTGTACATTTTCCAGAAACCAGTGAGGCAGTAAGAAGACCAAGTTCCAAAAACCCCCAATGCTCATTTCAGGATCAGTGCAGGGACTATTCCTTCAGAAGCAGAGGAGGAAGTTTCAACAGTAGTTGCTGCCCCAGAGGCAGAGGAGGGCCGCAGAACCAGAGTTTCAGAGAACCTTTCTCTGACTGTTCCTATCAGCGTTCCTGAAACAGTGCCTGACTGTCCATTTTTGGAGGCAGTTGGAGGTCATTTTTCATTGCACCTGGATGTCTAGACCAAACTAAGAAAGCCTGGGTGCTAAGCATAATATCCAGAGGTTATTACATCCCTATTTCTCTTACCCCTCCAGTAATGAGAATCTCCCTGACATTGCATGCAGTCAGAGAGACACTGCAGCATTAGAAATTTAAAAACTGCTGCAAAAAAAGAGTTGTCCAAGAGGTCATAACCAAACAGGGAAAATTCAGAACTTAATCCTACTTCTTTTTAGTACCAAAGAAAATGGGACCCGAGACCCATCCTGGATCTAAACAATCTGAATCATTACGTAAAGAAGTCAAAGTTCCATATGGTTACGGTTCAGTCCTTCCTGCCATTGCTGCACAAGAGCAATGGATTTGCTGTATAGACCTTCAGGACATATACTATCACGTCAAAATAGATAGATGCTCCAGGAGTCATATATGCTTCCAGCAAGGAGCCAGTCATTACCAGTTCAGAGCTCTACCCTTTGGACTCACCACAGCCCCCAGGGTGTTTACAAAAATTCATAAAAAAAAGTAGCAGCATACCTGAGACTCAAAAAGATTCCAGGATTCCAGGTGTTTTCATATTTTGACGACTGGCTTTTTACATCCCCAACTAGGCATCGACCTTTTCAAGCCAGAAATTACCTGTTCCAGATATCCACCTCCCTAGGCATTATGATAAACCTTTCCATATCAAAGCTGTCTCCTCTTCAGAATTTGGAATTCATAGAGGCTCTCCTGAATGCTAAATATCAAGTGGCATCATTACCTGCAAGTCACATCACATCTTTGAGAAAACAGATGTGGGACATACTTTCTATATTGTCCCCCCCCCCCAACAAAGATGATATTAAAAGCTCTTGGGTCTGTGTCATTGTTTTGATTCCTCTAGCAAGGTTCTTAATGCGAGTTCTTCAGTAGACTTTGCCTGTTTAGTGGTCTATTGTTTTCCAGCCTCTATCTGTTCCTATCAGACTAACTCCTATTTGCAGGCATCATCATCAGTAGTAGATATACTCGGACAACCTGACCCTAGACAAACCATTTCTACCTATTCCCCCTTAGCCATAGTGACCACAGATGCTTCCCAGCTGGGGTGGGGGGGCATTTCAAGAGGAACGTGGTCCAAGGCACGTGGACTTCTATGGAGAACCAGATTGCATATCAGTGTTCTAGAGATGAGAGCAGTCCTTCTAATGCTGTAAGGCTTTCAGGATGATGTTCTTCGTGTTTCACTGCTGCAGTCATTACATTTGGGTAATCTGCTGGCAGGTTGCCCTCATTTGGCCTGATTAACAAAGTCTTGGGTCCTGCGTCGGTTGCTGTTCCTTCATGACGTCAGGTCGTCGGGGGTATAAAACATGCAGCCGATGCCATTACATCAGTCTTTCTTGCCGCGCAGTGCCCGAAGCAGAAGCAGTTCGCAAGTGCCGGTCGGCTGACTCCTGAAATTTTCGTTTTCGAGTTTCAGAACCGAAGTCTTCAACTAAAAAGCTAAGTACCCCATTGGGGAAACTTTTTCTTGCTCCTTACCGATGTCAGTAAAAGTTAACAATTGCATTACTTGTGGGAAGCAAATACCTCATAAGGATTTTCATTTGTACTATATTCTTTGCTTAGGCCCTGACCACAATGTACCTTGCTGTCGGTTTTGTGCTAAATTTAATCAACGCACTGTTAAGCGTCAGTATATTTCTGCTTCTAAATATTTTGGCTCACTATTTAATTATCCAGAAATGTCATCGGTTAGCAATCCGACTACCGGAATACCTAAAAAACGCAAAGAAAAAGACACAGGCCGTCGAGGTCCAAAACTGATGACAACGCTTCTCCTAAGCCAATCGCCAGTTCGCCGATACTCAGTGAGGGGCTTCACAGCCCCTGATACCCACTACTTCTGATTCGCAGGCCTCTACTGAGACCCATTCGGAGTCCGGTATGCCGCGAGATGCTTCAATTAAGGAACCGGCGGATGTCTCTCCCTTAGATGGGTCCGGAGCCGCTGTGCAGGCACCTGCTTCTGATGGTGTTTTCAGGCCTACAGATTTGTAATTAGACTGACGCCATCTTCAAAACTAAGGCCAAAATCAAAATCTGTGTCTAAAAAACCGACGCCTGGGCCCCTATGCTTAAAAGGCAGATGATCAAAATGGCTGAAGATTTAATTACTCCGATCAGGGGTAGCCAACCCCCCCCCCTTCTAAGAGGCCTAGGCAAGACATTGATTATGAATCTTCTGAACAGGATTCTATTTCTTCTGACTCTTCTAATGAACAGGATTTGTCTATACAAACTTATGAGGACACTGATGCAGAAGATTCCATTCCTTCTGCTTCTCCCCCTGAGGATTTTTCTTTTGGGGAAACTTTACATACTTTAAGGGAACATTTCCACTGGGAAAGTCAGGATTTCTCTGAATCTAAAACAAGACTTAGAGATTTTCTTCTTCCTCCTCAGCATAGGCCTTTGGCTATACTACCTGTTCTAGACATTGTTGATGTTTTTTTCAGAATCCAGTATGAATTCTGATTCTTTGCCTCTGGCTCCTTGTAAGCTATACAGATACTACAGGGTTCCTGACTCTGACAAATTCCTTTTTAAAAAGTCCTTTTGCAGATCCTGAAACCATTTCTCAGAGTCCCAAGTGCATTAAGGCCTCTACTGCTAAAAATCCAACCCCTTCTGATAGAGATTCCAGGGCGCTGGATAGATGGGGTAAGAAGGTTTGCACTTCTGCAACCTTGGCAGTCAGGGCTTTAAACTTTCAATTTCATATGCTTAAATATCAACAGCATATCATGGGACTGCTTAAACAGAAAATGATGATAACTTCTGACTGTGTGGAAAATATTTACAGGATTTATTGCATTCAGCTGAACAAGTTGGAAAACAAACTTTGCAATGTGGTTTTGATTCTTTGGAAGCCTCTTGCAGGGCTACTGTAAATGGGTCTGTGCTAAGAAGGCATGCTTGGCTCAAAGAGCAAACTTTGCCTGATCATGTTAAAGCAAAATTGTTGGATGCTCCTTTACAACAGGACCAACTCTTTGGTAATAAGGCTGAAGAAGTTTTAAAAAAGATGGAAGATGAAGCTAAATCTATGCAAACTGTGAAAGATTTCTTACAAGTGCAACCTCCAAGATTTAGTAGGCCCTGGTCCTTTCCAGTTCCTTCGAGAGCCACTCAAGTCAAACCCAGACATTCCAAAGGCTCCAGGTTTCATTCACAAGGGACTTTTAGAACAAAACAATGGGGTGCCTCCTCCTCCAAATCTGGAAACAGCAATGGTAAGCAGTCCCCTTTACACTTACCAAGCACTTACCTTTTGGCTGCCCCTTTGGGGGGAAAACTGGCACTTGATGCAAGAAACTGCCAACTTATAACCCAGGACAAATGGGTTTTAAATATAGTATCCCAGGGATACAAATTTCATTTCCACACATTGCCAATCCCAAACAGATGGCCAGACCTGCTCCCAAATCAGTGGGCAGAGGCCCAGAAACAAGTACTGTCCCTCATGAACATGGGGGCTATTCAACCGGTACCAGAGGAGGGAAAAGGGACAAGGTTTCTATTCAAGACTTTTCCTGGTACCCAGAAAAGATGAATCATGGTGTACAATTCTGGACTTATCAACTCTAAACACATTTCTGGACATTCCAAAATTCAAGATGCTGACTCTTCAACAGTTACTTCCTATGCTAGGCAAAGATGCCTGGTTGGTAACTCTAGACTTAAAAGAGGCTTACCTGCATATCCCAATCAGGGAATCTTGCAGAAGATACCTTTGCTTCAAAGCAGGCTACTTGCATTACCAGTTCTCTGCACTGCCCTTTGGCTTATCTACTGCGCCCAGGGTCTTCACAAAGTGCCTGGCTCCAGTAATTGCATTTTGCAGACAAAGAAATATTCAAATATATCCATATCTGGACGATTGTCTAATTCAGGCAGAAAACAGGGACATTCTTCTAATACATCTGGCTTTTGTAAAAAAGGTTCTAACTTGTCTAGTGTACACAATAAACGAAAAGAAATCACAACTGGTACCCTCTCAAAAAAATACATTCCTGGGTGCAAGCTTGAATACAACTGTCCAGATGACTTGTCTCATGCCAGAAAAGCAAATTCATTTGGTAACTTACTTCAAACAGGTGGCCACAAAAACCCTGCTATCTGCAAGACAAATTCTGCAAGCCATGGGGTTCATGGCCTCCTGCATTCTTCTAATTCCATATGCAAGACTGCATATGAGGAAACTTCAGTGGTATTTAAAAAGTTTATGGAGTCAACACTGTCACAGCCTGGAAACAATGATTTCTGTAATACCTTGCTGCAGCTAGAGTTCCTATGGTGGGCAGAGGCCTGCCACCAAAACAAGGGACTGCCATTCACTCCACCTCCTGCCACCCAAACTCTAACTACAGATGCATCAGACTATGCTTGGGGGGACTCATCTGGCAGGGAAGTGCATTCAGGGCAAATGGAGCCCAAATCAAATGCACCTTCATATCAATCAAAAAGAGATGCTAGCTGTACAGAATGCACTGACAGCCTTCAAGGACTACCTTCATCCAGGACAATTAATGTTAGACAGACAACACCACAGTTATGTGGTACATAAACAAGCAGGGGGGTACACACTCCTACCCCCTTTGCAGACTAGCCATGGCATTGTGGAACACGGCCTTGACTTATCAAATACAGCTACAAGCTCAATTCCTGCCAGGAAAGCTGAATACTCTGGCAGACGAACTAAGCAGAAATCTCATGGACCCACACAAATGGAAACTGGAACCATGGATTTTCAACATGTTGACACGCAAATGGGGGAGTCCAGACATAAATCTTTTTGCCTCACCCCAGAACTGTCAGTTGGACAAATTCTGCACAAGAATTCATCATAAAAAAGCCTGGAACGTGGATGCTCTATCATTCAGCTGGAAAAACCTATCAGTTTATGCTTTTCCTTCTCTGCTCTCCAAAGTTCTACTAAAAGTCAAACAGGACAAACCAAAAATGATTTTGATTGCTCCAGACTGGCCTTGCCAACACTGATGCCCACTCCTGCGCAATGTGTCACACCTTCCTCAGAGGCACCTGCCTCAGACACCTTACTTACTCTCTCAGCCGAACAACCAAATTCTGCACACTCCGCTCCAAATATTGAATCTTGCAGCGTGGCTAATCACCCAAATTCATCCTTAGCATCCCTCAGCAAACCTGTAATGGATGTCATTTTGGAGGCAAGAAGGCCTAGTACTAGAAAATCTTATGCTGACAAATGGAAAAGATTTTGTGCCTGGAATCAATCACAAGGGATAAGCACAGCAGTGCCCAATATTCCTCAGATTTTACAATACTTAACTGAGATGCTTCACAAGGGCCTGTCCTTTTCTTCCATAAAAATCCATGCCTCAGCCATTTCAGCTCATTACAACACAGAGCCTCCCCTCTTCTCTCATCCAATGCTAAAGCAGTATCTCGAGGGGCCAAAAACGTAAAACCACCCAGGAGAGCTCCAACCCTTGTCTGGGACCTCAACTTTGTATTGGAAAAACTTACTCTTCCTCCTTTTGAGCCAGCTGCTACTGCAGACCTAAAATTTCTCTCTTGGAAAACAGCTTTCCTTTTAGCAGTCACTTCAGCTAGAAGGATTTCCGAATTACAGGCTCTTATGGCAGTGGAGCCTTTCATTATTTTTCATGCGGACAGGGTGTCCCTCAGGACCAATCCATCCTTCATGCCTAAGGTGGTATCCATTGTGGCTCTTAATCAAACCATTCATTTGCCAACATTTTTTCCCAATCCACAGAACAAGGGGGTGCGGATTCTGCATTCATTGGATGTACACAGCTTAGATTTTACTCAGAACAAAATCTCTAAGAAAATCTGATCAACTATTGGTGGCATTTGCTGCAAGGACAGAGGGAAAGGCTATCTCAAAGCAGACTATTTCCAAATAGATAAGCCATTGTATTCGTTTCTGCTATATGCACCATGGTAAAACTATTCCCCAGGGGATCAGATCTCATTCCACTAGAGCTGCATCTACTTCTACAGCCTTTCTCAGAGGTGTACCTACCAGAGACATTCTAGAAGCTGCTACCTGGAGCTCAGTTCATACGTTCACCAAACATTACCATTTACCTCTCTTCTCTAAATCCATAGCTGGCTTTGCCACTGCTGTCCTGCAGTGCCTTATAGCTGGTCCTAATGCTGTTTAAATCCATCCTCCCAACCATAGCTTTGGGAATCTACCCAAATGTAATGACTGCAACAGTGAAACACGAAGAACATAGTACAGTTTTGTACACTTACCATAAATGTAGATGTTCGACTGTATTCACTGTTGCAGTCCTGGTTACCCTCCCACCAACCCCCTGTTTTTCTCTTACTATACCTCTACTTTCTTTTACTATACTTAAAAGCCGTTTTGGTGTATTTGCTTTTGTTTGGAGGTATATTTTTGTGTTTTTAATTACTTAAATATTTGGGCTCCCCATTTGGGGGGCACCTGACATCTGGGGCAAGAAAAACTGATGTAATGGCGTCGGCTGCATGTTTTATACCCCTGACGTCATGGAAGAAGGGACAGCAACCGACACAGGACCCAAGGCTTTGTTAATCAGGCTGACTGAGGGCATCCTGCCAACAGATTACCCAAATGTAATGACTGCAACAGTGAATACACTCGAACATCTACATTTATGGTAAGTGTACACAACTGTACTTTCTCCCTTTAGTGACTTTTGCAATACACACCAACATGTCAGTAGTCTGGTACATCAACAAACAAGGTGGAACCCATTCTTATCGACTGAGCAGAGAGGCCATGAGGGTCTGGGAATGTGTGATATCTTCAGGCCACTTTCTAGATGCAATGCACATACAGGGGAAATCCAACCTTCTTGCGGACAAACTCAGCAGGACTATTTTCACCCCTCACAAAGTAGTCCCTTAACCTGTCAGTGACTAATCTAATTTTCAGTTGTCGGAGCCAACTTTGTTGTGACCTCTTTGCTTCTCCCAGAACAACAAGTATAGCAAGTATTTCACTCTGACCCCCTCCCTTCGGGGGAGTCACCAAGGGATGCTCAAGTTCTCGATTGACCCCCCCCCCCGGTCTTTATGCTTATCCTCCGCTTCCTCTGATCCTGAAATTCCTGCAGAAAGCCAACAGGCTGAAGACCTCAGTCATCCTCATTGCCCCCTGCTGGCCTCATCAGATTTGGTTCCTCTTTCTCTGGTCTCACATGAATTATCCTCCTCGGATTTTGGATCCCACTCAGAACCTCCTGTCTCACCCATCAGAGAGTCAGCACACCAGTCTCCACACCCTCAAGCTAATCACATGGTTTCTCCAATTCCAGTAATTGTACAATGGTCCAGGCTTGCTTCCCCTGTGCGGGACATAATTTTGGCTTCTCAAAATCCTTCTACTAAGAAAATCTACAGAAGCAAATGGAAGAGATTTTCCATATGGAATTCCAAGGAAAACATTGATCCCTTTTCAGCTCCTACTTCAGCCACACTCCTCTTCCTTACTACTCTTTTTAGAGGAGGAGCAAGGAGGAGGGAAATACTGTAAAACTTCAGTTGGCAGTTATATCCAACTTTCACAATGAAAATGAATCTCCCTCCTTGTTTACTTCCAGATTATGCAAGGCTTTCATGAAAGGGATTGCTCTATTTAGACCTTCCATAAAGGATCCTTCTTCCCCGTGGATCTCACAGTAATTCTCCCAGGTCTCACTCAGAAACCTTTTGAGCCAGCAAACAATTCCAAAATGAAATTTCCACCCTAGAAAACAATCTTTTTGGTGGCTATGATCTGGGTATCCCACCACTGCCAACTGATATGTGATGCCCCATCACCTCTGGGTCAGTAATCAAGGAGCCTCAATCCTCACCACTGGCACCTGTGGGGAACATTAACTGGGAAGGTCACAGATGCAGCTCTCTTCATCAAGTGTAGTTTCCCTTAAGAGCACACACAGACTACAGTCAGTCCGGGCTGGTTCCTCTGTCATTCTCCAGATCCCCAGTAAGCCTCCTCACTGGCACAGCTATAGAACTTGAGTCCTTAGCCAGGGTTCTAAGCAAAGTCCTCCAACACTCTCTCTGTCCAACTAGTGATTCATGTCCCTGTCTAAATTGCTGAGAGAGATGCTGTCTGAGATTTGATTTACACACCCACACACACCTGGGAAAGGCTGGCACAGGCTTACTACCTATGCCACCTTTTCCCCCAGAGTGTAAGGTAGTTATCACTGCCACAAAACCTTTTGCCAGCTACTTTAAGGCCCTTAACAAAGGTTGTCCAATTTTACTTGTGAAATTAATATTAATACAACTGGTAGTTTGACCAAGAGCAAGGCTATTAGGAATGTCCCACACAGTGTCACCAAGTAAATTTGCAAATGCTCTAAAAACTTAAATATTTCTACAAAGATCAGCCAGAATGAAAGGTTTAAATATATTTAGTAATACATAATAAAGAAAAAGAAAATACTAAGTATGTATTCACAGTGACATCAGAATTCAAAACATAGGAAATATTTAAATTAACGTTGAAGGACAGGCTCAGACAAGTAAAGAAAAACTATCTAAACTAAGCTGTACTATATTCCTGACTGAATCTAAGAGAATCAGTATTCCCTAATAACTTAACAGAGCAAGGTAGATGGTGTGGTGAATGGTCCTTCTTGTTGTCAGGCCCAAGACAGAATATGCTCTGTCCAACTAAGAGACTTCTCAAAATAGGGTCTATATTATAACATCAAAAGACCAAATGTCAAATGGCCTAAAAGCCGAAAATGCCGTACCTCGAAGTTGCTTTTGTGGAGGGCTGCACTCCCACACCCCCTGCTAATTATCTATACCAACTCCAAGATTGCACTACAGTGAGGAAAGGACAAATTTTCCAACCTTCACTGTACCGCAATCTCACAAAAAGCACATTGATGAACGGCATTTTCATGTTTTAGGCCGTTTGATCTTCAGCCGTTCCGTTATAATAGAAACCCCTCAAAAAAATATTACTTCTGAGAGAGCTTGCAGAATGACATTACTTTTGGTCATCTGACTTATAGTTCAATGCAAACCCCCATTGCTGGAAGCTGACAAGACTTAGCACCTACCTGTAAAAATAAATACACTAGGGCTTTTGCTCAGATCTGTGGTAGGTGCTGGAAGTCATAAAACAATTACATACCTTCACACTTCCAGAGTAGTAATTAGTTCACCCCAAAGACAATACAGAAAGCCTCCTAGTACAGACTGTGTCTCTGACTGCATTGAAACCTGTGAGATAGCATCTTTATGGCCTGGCTTATAAAGTGATTTAATTTCAGATATATTTTAAAGTTGGCTGGACTGAGGTTAACCTTCTGATTTCCAGTTTCCTCTGTTAAAACATATACAATTAAACAGTTACAATAGTGCATGTACATTTCTGTTCTCTCCAGTAGAGCATACTGTGGATACATTTCAAACACAAGCACTTTACAAATACATTTTCAACACAAATGTCTGTAAAATCAGTTTGATATACACATGATATACAGTTCTAATACATTTGTAACACCAGCATCTTATATAAATCAGTTTGATATTCACAAATGACATATGATTTACAAAATTCCATCTAGCTGTGCTGGCAGCACCTCCTTTCATCACAGTGACCATTACATCTGCTAAGAGAATCTCAGAGATGCAGGCCTTGTCTTCCAAACCACCTTATATTATATTCCATAAAGACAGCGTATCCCTTCGAACCAATTCTTCATTTATGCCTAAGGCTGCTACAGCGACTAATATTAATCAGTCTGTACAATTGCCAGTATTCTGCAACACAGAAAGTCTGATCAACTATTTGTGTCTTTTTCGACTAACTGTTTGGACAAGTAGTCTCTAAAATTACCCTGGCCAAATGATTGTATATCGCTGATTTATGCTAACAATGGTTTAGAGTTGCCTTGCCCTCCTAGAGCCCATTCAACAAGACCGACTACTTCTTTTGCGTCTTCAGTTTCTTTCTAAAACTACCGAGTTTGTAAGTCCCAGGGTACGAACTATGCCCAAAAAAAACAACCCAAGCTCAGACACCTGCTTTCTTGCCTTAATCTCAAATGCTTAAAATGGCAGAAGACCTTGTTATGCTTGTTACGGGAAGCCAGGGTACTCCTTCCAAAAGAAAAACAGACTTGTCCCCAGTAGCTTTATCTGAACAAGAGTCTGATGACTGATGCTTCTGAATATGAAGACATGCAACCCCTTTCTGTTTGAGGATTTTGATGCAGAGGAATCCATTCATTCTGCCTCTCCACCTGGGGATATTTCATTTGGGGAAATCCTTCATACTTTGAGGGAGCATTTCCATTAAGAATGTCAGGACTATCCTCAGTCAAAAAAGAGACTCAGGGAATTCTTAGATTTACCACAGCACAGACCTTTGGCCATTCCTCCTGTCCTGGATGTTGTGGATGATGTTTTTATGGAATCCAGTTAGACTCCCGACACCCTTCCTCCTGCTCCCAGGAAACCTGACAGGTACTACAGAATCCCTGACTCTCATAAATTCCTTTTCAAAAATCCTGCTGCTGACCCACTCTCGATCTCTCAAGGTCAGCTAAGAATCCCACCCCCTCAGACAGGGATTCCCGAGTTTTAGACAGATGGGGTAAAAACATATACACCTCTGCTGCTCTTTGCTATCAGAGCATTAAATTGCCAGTTCCCCATGCTGACATAGCAGCATATCATGGAACTCCTCAAACAAAAAATATCTTCCTTTCCTGCTTGGGTATAAAATAAAGAATTACAAGAGCTAATGCATTCTGCAAGTCAAGTTACTAAGCACACCTTGCAATGTGGCTTTGATGCCCTAGAAGCATCTTGCAGGGCAGCAGTTACTGGTTCTGTCCTTAGAAGGCATACTTGGCTTAAGGAACAGACCTTGCCAGACCATGTCAAATCCAAACTACTGGACGCACCATTGAACAAAGAAAATTTATTTGGCACCAAGGCAGAAGAGGCCTTAAAAAGATGGAAGAAAAAGCAAAATCTATGCAGACAGTTAAAGACTTCTTATAGGTCCAGCCTCCGAGGTTCAGTAGGCATTGCCCCTCCAAACACTGGTCCTTTCCTGCCCCCTCCAGGCCAGCTCAGACAGACCCAGAGGAAGCAGACCCCCCAGACAGCAGCCCCAGGGAATGTGGAGATCAAAGCAGTGGAGTTCCTCCTCTTCAAAAACAGGGAGTGCAAAGCCACCCCTTTATGGTAAGAACTCCCAATGACTTTGCACCTTCACCCCTTACCTCTGCCCACCTGCTTGTGGCCCCTAGGAGGAAAACTCTCCTTCCATGCAAGCAGCTGGGCCTCTATTACCAATGACCAATGGGTCCTCAACATAGTGTCCCAGGCATAAAAATTTTACTTCCACACTCTGCCAACCCCAAAAGAGTTCCCAGATCTTCTTCCAGACCAGTGGGCAAAGGCCAAAAAGGAAGTCCTTTCCCTGTTCTCCATGAGGGCAATACAGCATGTTCCTGCAGAACAGATAGGCCAAGGTTTCTATTCCAGACTCTTCCTGGTACCCAGAAAAGAGGGCACCTGGTGCCCAATCCTCAATCTACCCATTCTAAACACCTTTCTGGTGATGCCAAAATTCATAATGCTCACCCTCCAGCAGCTTCTTTCTGTGCTTTCCAAGGATGCTTGGTTAGCCACCCTAAACCTAAAAGAGGCCTACCTACACATCCCAATCACAGACTCTTGCAGGAAATACCAATGTTTCAGGGCAGGATCTGTGCACTTTCAGTTCTCTGAGCTTCCCTTTGGCTTACCCACTGTTCCCAGAATTTTCACAAAATGCCTGGCTCCAGCCATTGCTTTTTGCATACAAAGAAATATTCAAATTTACCCCTACTTAGATGACTGCCTGATTCAGCAGACGGTTACAGCACCTGACCTTTGTAAAGGACGTACTGACCTCCCTGGGGTATATTATCAACGAAAAGAAATCAAAACTCGTCCCCACACAAAAAATTGTATTCCTGGGAGCAAGCCTGGACACAGCATCCCAGATGGCATTCCTTACTTCAGAAAAACAAGCCTACCTGACAGGCTACTTCTTTCAACTAGCCACCAGAACCCAGTTATCTGCAAGGAAAATCCTGCAAGCTCTAGGGTTCATGGCCTCCTGCATTCTACTCATTCCATATGCCAGACTGCATATGAGGAAACAATGGTACCTAAAAAGCCTTTGGTGTCAACATGTTCAAGACCTGGAAACCATCATACCAGTGATACCTTATCTAAGGAAAGATTTTCTTTGGTGGGCAGCAGCATGCAACCACAACAAGGGACTTCCCTTCTCACATCGTATGCCGCCCAGACCCTCACCACAGATGCATCAGACTAGGCCTGGGGTGCACACCTGGACAGCAGGTGCATTCAGGGGGTCTATGTTATATGTTCAAAGTTTTAGAACTTCGAACATCATAAAATCGAATTTAAATGTTCGAAGTTATAAAACTTCAAACATATGTACTAAAAAACCCCCAAAACAAACTGTTGTAGGCAGGGAGGCAAGCCCCCCTGCACTCACCACGTGGGGGCTGAGCCCCCCCACACCCACCGCTGTTTAAATATACCAACTCCAAGACCGCACAACAGTGCAATAAAGGGCAATCTTCCCTTTACCGCATTATAGTGCGGTCTCGGAGTTGGTATTTCTAAAGAGCAGGGGGTGTGGTGGGTGCAGGGGGGCTTGCTCCCCTGCTTAGACCAGTCAGGTAAGTTTCCTCTCTTTTTTTTTTTCTTCATATGTTCGACACTTTGAACATTTAATTTCGATAAATTAATGTTCAATGTTTTCAAACGTCAAACATGTGATATAGACCCGCTTTCAGGGCCATTGGAGTCCAAATTAAGTACATCTGCACATCAACCAAAAAGAGATGCTAGTGGTTCAGCACGCCCTAACAGCTTTAAGACCCATACTCTTCCCAGAGCCTCTACTAATCAAAACAGACAACACCACAGTAATGTGGTATATCAACAAACAGGGAGGGACTCACTTGTATCCTCTCTTTAGGCTCGCCATGACCCTTTGACACACTGCCTCAACCATGCAACTCACCTGGTAACACAATTCCTGCCAGGCTCCCTAAACTCTCTGGCAGACAACTTGAGCAGAAACCTGCTTGACCCACACGAGTGACAGCTAGACTACAGTACCTTCACCCTTGTAACCTACAAATGGGACACCCCGATGGTGGACCTCTTTGCTTCCCACTCCAATCATCCGCTCAGCAAATTCTGCACCAGGGAACCTCACAGCAAGGCCTGGAAAGTGGATGCTTTATCCTTCCACTGAGTAAACCTCTCAGTCTATGCATTTCCCCCTCTACCACTCATTACAAGGGTACTGCTCAAAATAAGGGAGGAAAAACCGAGGCCAACCCTGATTGCCCCAGACTGGCCACACCAGCACTAGTACCCACTGCTGCGCAGCCTGTCACCCCTGCCACCATGGCACCTACCTCAGATACCAATACTCGTAACCAAGAGGAATGGATATTTCCTGCATCCTCAATTGCAGACCCTCAACCTGGCACCCTGGCTTATTCCCTGACCTTTCCTCAAGCTGCCAGCCTAAGCAAACAAGTCCTAGATGTTATTCGTGAGGCCAGATGCCCCAGTATTAGAAAATAATATGCTGACAAGTGGAAAAGGTTTTGCACATGGATCTAGGCTAACAGCACAGCCCTCCCTACCTCTCATCCAGGGTTACCTAGCACACCTACTACACGAGTCTGTCCTTCTCTTTTATTAAAATTCATGCTTCTGCCATCTCTGCTGATTACAGCACAGAGCCACTTCTCTTATCAAACAGTTCCTAAGGGGGGTTAACAACTTAAGGCCACCCAGAAGAGCTCCTACCCCAGCTTGGGACCTTAACTTTGTGTTGGTAAAGCTTACCCTACCCCCCTTTTAACCCGGCAGCTTCAGCAGAGTTAAAATTCCTCTCTCGGAAGACAGCCTTGCTTCTGGCCATCACTCCAGCTAGAAGAGTATCAGAGCTACAAGCACTCATAGCTGTGTAGAGCCCTTCATCATTTTCCGTGCTGACAGGGTCTCTCTCAGGACTAACGCATCCTTCATGCCTAAAGTGGTGTCCAGTGTAGCTCTCAACCAATCCATTCATTTGCCCACCTTTTTCCCTAACCCACAAAACAAGGGGGAAAGGATTCTGCACTCTCTAGATATGCACAGACATCTCAGATTCTATCTGGACAGGACTAAATCTTTTAGAATAACTGATCAATTGCTAGTCAGCTTCGCAGCAGGGGCAGAGGGCAAAGCCATATCCAAGCAAACAGTCTCCAAATGGATAGCACGTTGCATCTATTTCTGCTGCAAACAGCGCGGGAAACCGTCTCCAAAGGGGGTCAGGACGCATTCCACCAGGGCAGCCTCCACCGCTGCAGCTTTTGTCAGAGGAGTCCCCACCAGAGACATCCTGGAAGCTGCAACATGGACATTTGTTCATACCTTCACCAAGCATTACCAGCTGCCTATCTTCTCCAAATCCAGGGCAGGCTTTGCCACTGCAGTCTTGCAGGGCATCCTAGCCAGCCCCTAGGCTTCAAATAAACAATTTCTTACAAGTTGGGACTTTTGCTTTGGCAGTGTGTCACATTGACAGTATCGTGCTGAGGATATTCCGCAGTTTGGTTCACTCTATGGTTCACCTTTTTTGTTTATTGGTTTTTTACTGATTTCTTGGTTCAGCCCCCAGTCTTCTTGACTGCCTTCACCCTTTTCTTCAGCTTTGAGAATCAACCCAAATGTGATGACTGCAACAGTGACACATGAAGAACATAGTACAGTTGTGTACACTTACTGTAAATGTAGATGTTTGAGTTTATTCACTGTTGCAGTCCTGGTTTCTCCCCCCTCTATCCCACTGGTCTATCTCTCTCTCTCTCTCTCTTTCTCTCTTTCCTTACAGGGAATTTTTGGTATTTACTTTCTACTGGTGGTGTTCTTCCTCCATAGCATAGCTCCCTATTTGGGGGCTCCTGACAGGGCAAGAAAAACTGATGTAATGGCGTCGCCTGCCTGAATTTATACCACTGACGACCTGATGTCCATCAAGGAGCGACAGCAACCGATGCAGAAATACTAAGCCTCTGGTATTCAGGCCAGCCAAGGGCTACCCTGGCAGGGATAACCCAAATGGGATGACTGCAACAGTGAATACACTCGAATATCTACATGTGTACACAACTGTACTTTCTTCAAGGCTGTTCTTTTATCCTCCTTCATCCATAGGTTATAATGATCATGGACGCTTCCCAGATTGGGTCGGGGAGACACTTTCTGGGGGAAAAAAGTCCAAGGCACTTGGTCCCTCGAAGAGGCCAACTTGCATATCAGTGTCAAAGAGATGAGAGCAGTGCTCTTAGCATTCCATGTCTTCTAGGATGCTCTCCATTTAGGGACAGTTGTAATCCAAACAAAAAATATATCAGTAGTTTGGTATAAAACAAGGAGGGGCTAGTTCTTACTCTGTGTCAAGAAGCACTTGGTGTGTGGCAGTGGGTGATCTCTTCCAACTACTTTCTCATAGCAATGCACATTCTAAGGAAATCCAGAGTGATAGCAGACAAATTGAGCAGGTCCATTCTTTTACCTCACGAGTGGTTTCTCAACATGAAAGTGACAGAAATGATTTTCATTCAGTAGGGCTAGCCTTGCTACGATCTTTTTGCTTCTCCCCTTACTCATTACAAACTGTATCTTGTCTTGAGGGGTGGAGCAACCTTGTGCTCAGCTGTGCTCAGGAACATCGTTAAGAGTCCACCCAGGATTTTACGTAGCTGGGGACCCTGTCCCAGCTGTTGGGGATGGAATGAAAATTGACATCATCAGATAAACAAGTTATGTACTCACCGTTAATATTCAATCTGTGTTGTCCATTTTCATTTTGCCTCAACTTCCTGCCCCCAACCCTTTCCTTATCCCCACTGTAATGTGCTTTGCTGAATCAGCTTTTGGAAAATGCACTTTTGATGTTGTGCACTTCAGCTTAAGTGGGTTCGATCTTCTGTTTGTCGAGAAAGTGTGTTTTCGACAAACAGAAGTAGACCTCTATATAGATATATATATATATATATATATATATATATATATATATATATATATATATATAGATAGATACATACATATGTATACATACACACTCACACCTATATATGCACACATGTCCATGTACATTAGTAGGTATTACTTACATAAGTCAGCAAACAGGATCTGAGGTATGTTAGAGGTTGATGCATTATGGGTAAGATTGAGAGCTTTTTGGTTGCCATAAGCTTTAGTAATGTCCAAGTAATAGACAACACAGGTAGAATGTTATGGTGAGTACATAACTTCTTTTTTTCATGCATTCACTTGATTACCAAAAAAAGTATGCACCCCCGATTACCTGTACAGCCTTTGGCGAGAGCATAATATCCAGGACTGCCACAGGTGTCAGTCAACATAGAAACCAGGTATATGACATACGTGAAGTTTTAACTTCTGCCTCCATCTTAGCAAGATGATAGGGTAGTCAGTGCAGGAATTGGTAATAAGTCCCCTCGCATAGTTCCTAGCAGGAAAAGAGGGCAAAAAGAAGTCATTCCTCTCAAGTGAATTCTGTCATTGTCTTGGCCTTCACCCTTTCACCACATGCAGGTAATCCTTCATCTTTTAAAGCAAGTGTTTGTGCAGAATGATCAGTGCTGTAGTGCAGTCCTCGTCCATTGAAAATAACTGCAAATAGACTGCCCTTCTGGTCTGACTTCCAGAGCTATATGCATGACTTCCATGCATACCTCTCAACCTCTTATTGCAAGAAATGTGGGCAAAGCCTAAAGTAATGGGGGAGTCACAGGCCCAAAAATAGGGACAGATTTTAAGTATTGCTCTTATAAATTTAGAAAGTGTTAAATAAACAGTAATTGAGTTAGCATGGATTTACTGAAGGATATGATGTCTGAAACTCAAATGTAGATCATTATTTAGTGACTTCAGTCCTTAGTGATTCTTCAGAAAACCAATGAGCCAATGTGGGTCTGGGGGTGGTGGGAGTTTAAAAGTTATTTTTTGGCACTCCGAATATACACGAATACATGGGAAAATATACATGAATACATGGAAATGTGGTATGCATATACTGTTCAGAGGTTGATAGTGACCAGATAGCTTCCATTATTATCAAGAATTGATAGTTATCTAGTTATTTACAAGTATATGAAAAACTTGGTCCATACCCCAAGACTGTATATAAACAGGGTAGATCATTTAAGAACTATTTTGATAGTATGTCAGAGTATGAATAATAGTTTTGGTAGAATGAAATGTGGGGCATGTACTCAATGCCATATGATTTGGGAAGCTGAAGAGATTTTAGTCAACAGTAGAATTATTAAGCCTACAGGGAATTACAATTGTCAAATCAAGGGTGTTTATATCGCCTTGTGTAAATTGTGCCTTGGGATATTATGTGGGCAAAACGGAATGCAAATTAAGACAGAGCATTTATGAGCATTGCTATAATATAAAAAAAAAAAAAACAGAAGTTCACTAATGCACTTTTCAAGTATGTAGCTGCTAATGGGGGATCATAGATTTTTTTTTTTTTTTATATTGGAGCAAGTTGAGTAACATCCTAGGGGTGGCCCTTGGTCAATTATTCTGGAACAACGGGAGTTATGGTGGCAGATTTTCCTGAGTGGGTCGGTTTTACCAGGTTTAAATGAGGTAGTCTCTATATATTGTTAAAAATGAAGGCTTATGACAAGTAACTTGTGGTTTTAAACACAATATTAATTGTTTTTTATTTTAAATTCTAGTCATTTAATTGTATTCATTTAATTTAGTGATATCCTCTTATATTTTATATTATTCTAATTGTTTTTGATGTGATGTGATTTGCAGAGAGTATTTAAATTGTCGTGATGATTTAATATGTCTGAAAAAGTCTTTACAGAGGATAAAAGAGCTTATTTTGTACTTCTGTGTATTAAACTTTAATGGTTGACTCTTTTGCCTGGTGGATGTGTTCTGGTTTGGTCTAATTTTGGAGCTTTTGAATTCATAGATTTCTCATCATATTTATCCTCAGCTGTTTATTACCCTGTTTTGTACATTGTAACTGTAAATTCAGTCTCTGAGACATCTAACTACTACCAACATAATCGTTTTCAACTGGCTTTATATCCCTCGTTCTGTAGGTAATACAACAGTCTTGTTTTGGTGGCTTTAAAGTATTCTCTAACATGCATGACTGCCACCTTCCCTTTCTGTCGATTTTATCATTGCCGACTAGTCTACCCTAGTCATTTTCTCATTTCCCAGATATCACATCACACGGTCCTGTAATGTCATCCAGTAGACCTCCTCTGGGTTGTATACAAATGAATACCTTAAGTAAAGAATGGCCTGTATTTTCTGATCTAGATCTGCTGAGACTACTCTACATTTTTATATCATTCCTATCACCTTTTCCTTCAAGTCATCCCAGTTTCCTTTTGGCAAATCTTCTGGCATTCTAAAGATCCATACTTGTAGGTATTTTAATTTATAGTGACCCCATAAGCTTGGCTATTCTCTTACCAAGTTGTGGTTAGAGAGTAATTTATACATATTTCATTACTTTTGTCCTCCTTGATTTTGTATCCTGGGTATCTCAAAACGTTCTCTTATAACCTTGTTTGGGTTTGCTACTTATTGTTTTACATTACCTGCAGACATAACTATGTTCTTCTCCCAAAGACTCCGATTTCCATCTATTTATTTCATGTTGCCTTATTCTTTGGGCTAATGGCTCCAGGTGTGTTACAAACAGTAGAGGTCAGCCCTGTCTTGTTCATCTTCATATTTTAAATACTGGTTTTGGTCTTCCATTTATTTTAATTACTGCATTAGATCCTTTTTGTAGTACCTGCAGTAATAATGCAGATTCTATGTATTTAAGATATATAGTCATAGAAGTAAGAAAAGGTAAGTCATTAAGACCTACATTTACAAAGTTAAAAAAAAGTTGGGGAAGTTGGGAATAAAGAAAATTGTGGGTGAGCTTTGAGGGTATATAAAATTGGATATCTAATGGATAACTAAAAGAATTCCAGCTTGACTTGCACCTGGTAGTAGAAGAATGAGACAGGCAGCTAAACAGTGCAATGTTTAACATTGCTGCTTCACAGCGATTGGATCTCCAGATTGGTTCATATCTGGAGGTGCCTTTTCTGCAGAGTTTGCTCATCCCTCCTATGTCTGTGTGGGGTTGGACAGGTGCTACAGTTTGCGTCATATCCCAGATATGTCATAGTTGAATTGAACTCTCAAATTTTCTGTGTGCGTTTACTGTATGAGCTGTCAGCCTATTCAGCATTCAGGTGTCTCTGCCTTGCTTCCGTTGAGTGGTGGATTAGGTTGCAGCATCCTTGCAACCCTGAATTGTACTAAGCAGGTAATCTGAATCTTCCAAGATGGCTGCACATTGATTAACAGCTTAACTCGAGCTCTCTGTGTGAAAACAGAAACTCAGCAGAGAGGGCCAGAAGAAGTTTGTGTTTATGACTAAATTTCAGTAACTGACTAGCAAGTGTACTGCCTGGATGCCAGGAAAAAAAAAAAAGAAATACAGAGCACCTGGAAAAAAACAGTTACAGAAAGTGAGGAAGAAACACGGACTGTGGGAAAGTTCTGCAGCTGTTTAGCAAAAAGCCGTACAACACAACTCCAGACATGACTTCCAGTAACCTACAGGAAGATGTATGACAACTGCACACAGACCTTGTTAAAATAAATAGGACATGGATGGAGTATATCAACGCAAACAACAAAAGGCTGAAAAAAAAATGGAAGAAGCTTTAAACAAATATTCGGATAAGGTAATAAAGCTGCAAAAATTAGAGGTTGAAATGAAGAAAAAGCTGGCTGAAAACGAGACTGCTCAGGAAGAGGTATGTCAAAAAATAATAGAAGAAAGAGCAAGTAGGGAAAACCTCTGCTATTCGAGGAATGTTGAGATGCAGGTGTGAGATTAAAACTGATGTACCCAGCCGTCTTCAAGCAATTCTTCCTTGGAGGCACAAAATCATTTTTTGATGAAGTACATGCTAAGGAGGAAGTACAAAAGTTTGTCCAACAAAAAGTGAGCCGTGAAAGAGGGGATGCTGCCTCTTCTGGTAATAAAGACGACAGAGAGACTGTACCTGTGAAACCTTTTCCACTGTTCCAATGGATAACATTGGTGAGAAGGAAGGGAGCACAGGTGGTTAGAAGAATTAAGAGTACATTGGAAATTAAGTAGAGACAGGATTTGGGATATGGAGACAAACAGTAATAAACCCAGTAACTTAATGTGGGATTGCATTAATTGTGTTTGTGAAATATGGCAGAACAAGAAAATCTGGAAATATTGGACTTTTTCAGAATTTGTTGGATGTCAGACTTGTGTGAGACTCTAAAGTATATGCCCTATTTCATGTCATTAAAGTTTGAAAAAATGCTTTGGGGAGGGGAAGAGAGGGGAGAAAGTTAACTGTAAATAAAGAAAACCTTTTTTATTTCTTATTAGTACTATTTTTATGGTGTATGATTTTCTTTACATGCTGTAAAGTAAAGTTTTCTCTTATTTTTAAGCATAATGGCATTGGTGTTGCGGGGGGAGTGGGGGCGAGGGGGATGAACCTCCCCAGGTGGCACTTTTTAATAAATGAGAAGCTGTTGCGTTGCAGGTATTTTTTTTTGTACTGCTCAGAATTAAGTCAAACTGTCCGGAAAATGGAGACTGCTTTTTCCAAACAGCATATTGTCTTTCCTTTTAATTAAAAAATAAATTTACTTTTTTTGTTTTGTTTAAGGGCTATCTCCTTTAAGAACACCCTTTGCATCCAGTCTCACAGATGCAGAAGCCGATATTGTTTACGTCTTTCTCTTCTGTGTGGGTGGAATTTGAATTCCAGAGGACGTTTGGACTGCGCAGTGGACCACCATGAATGGTCGGACATGTGAGAAGTAGGTGTGTGTGTGTGTCCCACGTGGGGGAAGTTTGTTTGCTTGGAAAATGTTTGTGTTAATCACTGTGTTAAGTTCTGGAGGGTGGGTGCCCCATAGTTTAGTGATATACATAGGATAAAGAGAGATCAGAAGTAATTTTACTTCATTTGGTCTTCAACCTGTAGCTTACGGATCATTCAGAATATGGAGGCAGTGAAATAATATTGGTTTAGGTGGCCGTAGATGGTGTTTACGGATGATAGAAGTGCATCATGAGTGCAGTGACCAGGCTTAAGTTGATGTCTACAAAAAAATATATATATATGATTGTTTGTGATTAGGTGAGTGAGTAGTTGGCTTTGAATGCATTTTTCTAGTAACTTTCATAAGGGGAATTGAACATTGATAGCTGTATGATTTGGGATACAAATGTCTTTTCCACCTTTGTATTTAGACATGATGTAGGATTTTTTTGTCCTATAGTTTTTTGGACATACTGTTCTTGAATGGAACTATTAACAAGAGTGACAGTAATTCAGCTATTGAATCAGCTACTTTGCTGAAGAATCCAAAAACATCCACGAAAATGGAAGGAAGGAAAAAATCAGCTTTCAGGGTGTATAAATTACATTTAATAATCCAAACGTTCTGGTACCTCGGCAGTTCGCCTTCAGTGGAACAATTTCAATTACATTACATCCCTCATATATAGTGACATCATCCAATTAATCACAATCAATTAACCATCAAATGCATTTTCTTAAAGCTCAAACACACAAAATATCAGTACAATAAATACTTCAAATTTTTAACTAATAAATTGATGAACCATGCTGAAAACACATTACTTGTACATATACTCTAAATCCAGTATTATACTCTATACTGCCAATATGTCAATTTATCATTTGTACATTAAATATACAATATTAAATACATATAAAGCACAATACTAAATACTAGCAACATTATAAATATTGTTATGGCCTACGATATTGTTAAATAAATATAAAAAGAAAAACTATCAGCCTATTCCAGCATCCAAATTCATCCCTCTAGGATGTATATGCATTTGATGGTTAATTGATTGTGATTAACTGGATGATGTCACTATATGTGAGGGATGTAATGTAATTGAAATTGTTCCACTGAAGGCGAACTGCCGAGGTACCAGAACGTTTGGATTATTAAATGTAATTTATACACCCTGAAAGCTGATTTTTTTCCTTCCTTCCATTTTCGTGGATGTTTTTGGATTAGAAGAGTTGTGTGCTGGTGTGTTTTTTTCATGACTTTGCTGAAGAATCCTGAAAGGAGTAAGCTTGGGTCTAAGGTGGTAGGTTTAAACTTTTTTTAGGAATTTTCTGACTTGACTAATAGAGAATAATTCAAAAATAAAAATTTGTATTGTGGTGGCAATGCCTGGAGTAAGGTACTTTACTGCTGGGAAGATGTTGTATAACATAGTTACAGGCTTTTATGTCAGCAGAGTCGTCCTTTTGTAGTAGGGAAGTGGAGGCATGGATGAAGTGTTCATTTTACAGGGATTGTGGAGGTTAAAGACATCTGGGACTGGGTTTTAGTACGTGGATTTGGTTGTAGCAGTTTGTTGATAGAGTTTTAATATTTTAAGGGTGTTTTGTGTATGTTTGTAAGTTTTGATTATAAACTTTCTTTTCATTTTGTATAGTATATTTATTTTTTTTCTAAGGGCTGTATACTTTACTAATGCTAGAGGAGCACTAGTTTGTTTCCACATCTTCCAACTAATCCCTTTCTTTCATAGCATTTTAATCACAAAAGACAGCCAAGGAGCTGATGGGCTTTTACTTTTCTTTCTTTTTAATGGAGCTAGAAATTTAATAAAAGAAAGGTTGTATTAAAGTATGTGATTGTTTCATCTAGGGGAAGGAATCATAAGGGATTCCAGACACATTGTTGAGGTAGGGAATTAAAATATGTTTCTAAGAAGCATTTGGTTTGTCTTGTTCATGTAAAGGTAATGATTTTGGGTGGTTTCACTTGAGCTCAGATAAAAAGGCAAAGTTATGATCACTGGTGTGCCTCTGAGTATTACTGGATGTTGGGTGTTAAGGTTATTTAATGCTACTAGCTAGTTGAGCAGTCTGTTTTTATTTGTAGCTTTATTCTGTGTAGTAGGTTCTGCTATTAACTGAAATCCTCACAAATGTCTATGGATGGCTTACTATTATTAATTGTTGGCCTTTTCAATGCTATTCAAAACTGATTAATATTAAAATCCCCTAGAATTATTATATGCTTAATAGCTGGGACAATTCAGGAGAGGATGTCTTCCAATGTACATTTTGTAAAATGGTTTGGATGGATGTAAATGGTAGCTTATGACCAAAGACTGATGGACATTAGTATTAACGTGTAAAAATAGATGTTCATCGTGTTTCACTGTTGCAGTCCTTACAAAATGGGTTATCTGGCTCCCGGTAGCCCACAGTCGGCCAGAATACCAAAGTCCTTGGAATATGACGTCGGCTGCCCTCGGTTTAGACCTGACGTCAGGTACAAAAGAAGGCAGCCAACGCCATTTCTTCAGTCTTTCTTGTCTCGAAGCCCGAAGCAGAAGCTTTTTGCACGAGTGCCGGTCGGTCGAGTAACTTTTTTTTGTATTCCGTCCGACTGCTTGGTTGAAGACATCCTCAGATAAGTACCCTGTTGGGGACCCTCTTTTCTTGCTTTAATGAATGTCAGAAAAAAGTTAATAACTGTCTTGCCTGTGGAAAACAGATTCCGCACCATGATTTTCACTCCTATTGTATTACTTCTTTGGGCCTTGAGCACAACTTCCCTAATTGTGTTCTGTGTGCTTCTTTCAACCCGCGTACCATACGCCGTAGAGCTAGGATCTTGTTTAAGCAATTCAGAGTTTGGCCTAAGTTCGTCGGTATGGCGTCTTCTGGTCTCCTGACTTCAGATGTTCCTAAGAAGTGCAAGGATAAGGACCATGACAGGCTTCGGGTCGAATTAGCCAGCAACGTCCCTGTTAAGTTGGTTGTCGGCGGTAGTCAATGAGGTACTTTCTTTGCCCCTGCAGTCTGCAGGTGTTGAGCAGGCATCTGCGGAGACCTTCTCTGAGTCCTCCATACTGCAGACTTCCACTTCATGTTCTGACCCTCTGCCAGTCGCCACCTCTGATGGATCCGGAGCCGATAAGTAGGCGCCGGCTTCTGAGGCCTCTTTTCTCCGCCCGAGGACCAGATCCAGACTGATGACCTTAATTCAGACTTCTGCGGTGGTTAGGCCTCCCGAGTCCCTCTGGCTTACTAGCAGGCCATCCAGCTGAAAATCTACTCCTAAGCAGGCGTTGGCCTCCCCTCAAATGCCTCGAGCTCAGATGGTTAGAATGGCTAGTGATCTCTTGACCCTTATCAAAGGCTCTCAGCTTCCTCCTCCTAAAAGGATTAGGGAATTGTCCTCAGAAGTTTTCTCTGCCTCAGAATCTGAGGTTTCCAGCAACTCTGCTGATGAAGAGGGTCACTCTCCACTTTTTTCTGGTTTTGAGGATTCTGATGCAGAAGATTCCATCCCTTCTGCCTCCCCTCCAGAAGATTTTTCTTTTGGAGATGCTCTAAATACTCTTAGGGAGCATTTCAAATGGGAAAGTCAGGACTACCTTCAGTCTAAGAAATGGATTAGGGAATTCTTGGATTTGCCACAGTATAAGCCTTTTTTTAGGTTTTTGTTGATGTTTTCATGGCGAATTCTTTGACTCCTAATTCTGTTCCTCCTGCTCCCAGAAAGCCTGACAGGTATTATAAAGTTCCTGATCCTCATCACTTCCTTTTCGAGAATCCTACTCCTGATCCAGAAATTATTTCTCAAGGCCCTAAAGGTGTTAAAGCCACGATTGCTAACAATCCTGTTCCTTCTGACAGGGAATCTAGGGCCTTGGATAGGTGGGGTAAAAAAGTCTATACTACTTCCACCCTTGCTATTAGGTCTGTTAATTGTCTTTTTCATATGCTTAAGTATCAGCAGCATACTTTGGAGGCTATTAAGGCTAAAATTGCTGTTCCTTCCCTGATGGAGAGTAAGGACATACAAGATTTATTGAATTCTGCCACTCTTGTCACTAACCATTCTCTACATTGTGGTTTTGACACTTTGGAGGCTTTCTGTAGGGCAGCAACCACTGATCCTGTAATTAGAAGACATGCTTGGCTCAGGGAACAGTCCCTTTCTGAACCTGTCAAATCTAAATTACTGGACGTGCCTTTGCACAAGGACAATCTTTTTGGTAGCAAAGCAGAAGAGGTGCTGAAAAAGTTGGAGGACAAGGCCAAATCTATGCAAACTGTTAAGGACTTAATGCAAGTACAGCCTCCTCATTTTAGTAGACATTACCCTTCTAAGAATTGGACTTTTCCTGACCCTAGTAAGCAGAGTCGCACTAGGTCTAGGGGTTAAAGGTCTTCTAGGGGACAGACTTCCACCCCTCAAAAGGCTAAGCACTGGCAGGCTTCCTCTTCAAAATCGGGGAGTTCTAAGCAAACTTCCCAAAGCAAGCATTCCCAATTACTCCTGCCTTCCCCTGCCTGCCTCTGCGCGCCCAGGGTTCCCTTTGGAGGGGAAGGTTAGCCATGTTTGCAAATATCTGGTTCACCATCACAGATGACAAATGGGTGCTCAGAATAGTATCCCAAGGCTACAAGTTCTCCTTTCACACCTTCCCTGTCCACCAAGGATACCCAAATATCCCCCCCAAATCCAAGGGCAGAAGCAGAAAAACAAGTTTCTTCCTTACTAAACCTGGGAGCAATATAGCCAGTTCCTGTACTACAGATAGGCCAGGGTTTCTACTCAAGGCTTCCAGGTTCCCAAAAAAGAGGGCACCTGGCACCCTATTGTGGATTTATCCATTCTAAACATTTCTTGTAATTCCCAAATTCAAAATGCACACTCTTTAGCAGTTGCTGCTAATGCTGGCCAAGGATTCCTGGCTGGTGACTTTGGATCGCAAAGAAGCTTATCTGCACATCCCAGTAAGGGAAATTTGCAGGCAGTTCCTTCACTTCGGGGTGGGGAACAGGCACTTCCAATTCTCTGCACTGCCCTTTGGCTTATCTACTACTCCCAGAGTCTTTACCAAATACCTAGCTCCAGTCATTGCTTTTTGCAGGCAAAGAAACATTCAGATTTACCCTTACTTGGATGATTGTCTTATTCAGGCAAACTCTTCGGAGCAACTTCTAAAGGATTTGGACTTTGTGAAGAACCTTCTCACCTCTTTGGGCTTACACCATCAATGAAAAGATCAAAGTTGGTACCCACCAGGACGATTGTATTCCTGGAAGCGAGCCTGAACACAGCCGCCCAGATGGTATTCCTCCCTCGAGAAACAAATGGATCTTTCGAATTACTTCAAAAATTTGGCAAGCATGACCCAGCTCTCTGCAAGGCAATTCCTGGAAGCCCTGGGATTCATGGCTTTATGTATTCTGATGATTCCCTATGCCAGACTGAATATGAGGAAAATACAATGGTACCCCAAAAGCCTTTGGTGTCAACACACACACAGGATTTATACTTGATACTTCCTCTGATTCCCTGCCTGCAGAAGGAGTTCCTTTGGTGGGCGATGGCCTGTGCACAGAACAAAGGCCTGCCTTTCTGTCCACCTCCTGCCAGCCAAACTCTCACCAAGAATGCCTCAGACTATGCTTGGGGAGCAGATCTAGAGGGCAGATGCATTCAGGGGACGTGGAACTCCCAACAGGTTCATTTGTACATAAATCTGAAGGAATTGATGGCAGTCCAGCAGGCATTACTGGCTTTCAAACATCTTCTCTCTCCTGGTACTCTTCTGGTCAGTCCAAGAACAACAATAGTTGAGTTTAAAATACCTTTATAACCAAGACAAAGCTTTCAGGTTCAAAACCCTTTTTCAATGTTTTACTCTTCTGGTCAGGACAGACAACACCACAATCATGTGGTACATCAACAAGCAGGAAGGGACGCACTCTTACCCCCTGCGCAGACAAAGCATGATACTATGATCCATAGCAGCTTCCATGGGCATTCATCTGATAGCTCAGTTTCTTCTAGGAAGGCACAATGCCTTGGCAGACCGGTTGAACAGACAGGTCCTGGATCCTCACAAGTGGCAACTAAACAAGACCATCTTCTATCGCTTCATTCAGCGTTGGGGCACTCCCCAGGTGGATCTCTTCTCACCTCCGACCAACCACCTTCTTCCAACCTTTTGCACCAGGGATCATCACAGCAAAGCTTGGAAGGTGGATGCTCTGTCCTTCCCTTGGACACAGCTCTCTGTCTATGCATTCCTTCCTCTGCCTCTTCTTCCCAGAGTGCTGTTAAAGATGAGGGACAAAAAACCAAGGGCCAATTACTTCAGCTAGAAGAATTTCTGAGCTGCATGCTTTAATAGCAGTAGAGGCTTTTATCATCTTCCATGTCGATTGGGTTTCTCTTCAAACTAATCCCTCCTTTATGCCTAAGGTGGTTTCTAGCCTGTCTCTTAAACAGTCTATCCACCTGCCTACCTTCTTTTCTAATCCTCAGAATAAAGGGGAAAGGTTACTGCATTCCTTGGATGTGCATAGGCAGCTTAGATTTTACCTGGACAGGAGTGAATTTTTTCGAAAGTCGGATCAGTTGTTGGTCAGTTTTGCTACTGGAACTCAGGGCAAAGCTATTTCTAAACAGACCATTTCTAAGTGGATTACTCATTGTATTCATTTTTGTTACTTACAGCATGGCAAGGTTCCTCCTCAGGGTATTAGAACCCATTCTACTAGGGCAACCTCTACCTCAGCAGCTTTCGTAAGAGGTGTACCTACTAGGGACATACTGGAAGCAGCTACATGGACTTCTGTCCACAATTTCACTAAACATAACAATTTACCCTTGTTTTCTAAGTTCAGGGTTGGTTTTGCCACTGCAGTGTTGCAGGGCATCCTTACCAACCCTTAAACAGTGGATGTTCCTCCTCCCTTTTTTCTTTTCTGGGCTTTGGGAATCAACCCATTTTGTAAGGACTGCAACAGTGAATACACTTGAAAATCTACATTTATGGTAAGTGTACACACCTGTACTTTCTTCTGCATTGTTAACTAATGATAAAGAGTGGTGTTGTAGTTGTGGAAAAAGCTCCAAGGTTATCAGAAAAGGGCATTAATATTCCAGCTGCTCTTTTCTTAATTTATCAAGTCCTTTTTTGCTTAAAGTGTTACCATTTAAATGTGTGACAAACCCATCATCATAGACCAGTTTTATGAAGCAAAATGAGATTTCTCTAAAGGAGGTGCAGTTGAGAGGTATATGGGAATGTTCAAGTTTGTTCACAATTTATTAATATAATCACTGCTAAAACAATTCATTTTTATTTGCATGCTAATATTCCAGTACACAGTACTATTACAGTTATTTATATATGCATATGCTGAGTTTCGTAATATACATATGTACAGATAGATTTTTACTCTTACTTCTGCTGTGTGTGCGCGCTAGTGCATACCTCAACATTTTACTCAAGGGGTTGCTTGGGTGAATGTTTCATTTTGGTGTTTGTACATAGGATCGTAGGTTCATAGGTCGATACTAGGCTATCGGCCCCAAGGCCTATACAAGTCTAGCCAAAGAATTCCCTGGATATTTCTTTCCACAATATTTACTTCCCTGGACCTCTGTCTAGCAGGGCGACTGACATAATCCCTGGGGTGAATTTCCTATCTCCCATCCAATTGTCAGGGTACTTTTTGAAGAGGGCCAAGTAGGTGCTCTGCTTGGCATGTATGGGCAGTCTATTCCAGAGTATGGGGAGTCTCTGGGTCAGGAACCTATACCTCCACCATGTTTTGTTCATTATGATGACAAGGTTTAGATCCCTGGAGCGTATGGCTCTGAGGGAGTGGGATTTCTTTAAGTGGAGCATGTCCAACAGCTCCTGGTTTGACATGGCCATGTATGTTAAGCAGAGATTACCTCTGAGGAGATAATATGCCACAGAGTATAGCTGGAGTTTTTTTGGACAGTCAGCATAGGGCATCTGCTTTAGGCCTGTGATTCTTTTAGTGAGGTATTTCTGCATCCTTTCCAGCTGTTGCAGATGTCTTGTGAGGTACATACCAAACAGAGCGTTGTACTCTATAATGGGTCTAATGAGGGATGAGTAGAGTGGGACAATGACCTCCTTTTTTCTGGATGAAAAGCCCTTAGTGATGAGGTGTGCCACATAGAAAGATTTCCTGACTGTTGTGGCGATGTGGTTATCGAGGTGAGACTACTGTCCACCTGTATCCCTAAGTCTCTCATCACACTTTTGATGTTTAATGTACTGCCATCTATGTGGTAATTCATGGGTACATGTTTTTTCCCCAAAGGAAATAACTATACATTTCTTGGCATTAAGCTTGAGCCCATGGCTCTGGCACCAAACATCTGTTTCTGTAAGGCCCTTTTGTAGAATATCCACATCATTTGGGGGTTAAATAATGACTCCCAGTTTGCAGTCATCTGCGAACTTTGTTAGCCAGAGTCCCTTAGTGTTGGCCTGTACTTCAAAAAAGTAGATGTCAAACAAGAGTGGTCCCAAGACTGAACCCTGAGGGTACTCCTCTTGTCACTTGTCTGGAGCTGGATTTGGAGTTGGCTACTTTTACAGTCTGGGTTCTGTCAGTAAGCCAGTTTGCAACCCATCAAGTGACATAGGGATTTATGGCCAGCTTAGTAAGTTTATCTATGATTCCAGAGTGGGGGATGGTGTCGAAGGCCTTGGCAAGGTCCAGATAGGCTGTGTAGACTGCCTTACCCTCGTCCACATATCTGGAGACTGATTCGAAGAAATCAGTCAGGTTCAGGATACAAGATCGGCCCTTCACGAACCCAAACTGGGTGTGGTCCAGTGTTTGAAGGTTGACAATGTCTTTGTTTATAACTTCCATGATAATGCTTTCCATGCTCTTGCAGATCAGGCTTGTCAGACTGATGGGACAGTAGTTCCCGGGATCCAAGGTGGATCCCTCCTTGTGGAGTGGGGATAACTGTAGCTGTGAGCCACTCAGTGGGCACAAGCCTGAAGTGAGGCTATGATTAAACATGACACTTAGGTGAGGTGCCAGTTCATTTTGTAGTTCATGTAGTACACCACTTGGGATGTCATCTGGTCCCATGGATGCTATATTCTTAGCTTTGGAGAGTGTGGTTTCTATATGTGTGGCCATGATTACCGGAATTTTGCAATCTTTTGGCATTGAGATGGGCCCTTTAGAGGGTGAGGGGGGGTGAAGTTGGCACTAAATTGATATGCTAGGATATTGGCAATATCCTTGGGATCAGTATATATAATGCCATTCTGTTGTAGCTCAGAGCAGATCTGAGCATTGCCATTTAGATTCTTAACATAACTATAGAATGCCTTGTGGTTGTCTTTGGAATCTTTGGCAATTTTATTTTCGTAACTAGCTTTGAGGGATTTTATGAGGGATCTCAGCTTCTTACTGAGGCTGGTAAGGGAGTTTTTTGCATCCTGGGATTTTCTTCTTTTCTACAACAGTTTCTTCCTTCTGTTGTATAGTTTGTTTATAGCAGGGAAACACCAGATTGGCTTCCTTTTTTTGGAGGAGAGCGTCTTGGCTCTATTTGGGATGGCATGATTCATGCACAAGTAGATGTGCTTGTACAGTGCCTTAGTGTAGGATTCAGCAGTCAAACTGTTTCATTTTGGTGCTTGTGCACACCTCAACATTTTACATAAGGGGTTGCTTGGGTAAATGTTTCATTTTGGAGCATGTGTATACATAGACATATTACTGAAGGGGTCGCTTGGGCCAGTGTTTCATTTTGGTGCTTATGCATACCTGGGCATTTACTGAAGGGGTCTCTTTGGGGAATGTGTTAATTTTGTGCTTGTGTATCCTTGGACATGTTAATGAAGCTGTTGCTTGGGAAGTAATTAATTTGTGCATTAGAGAAGTGCTTGTGCATGCATGATCAGACTGCTGAAGTGACCACTAGGCAAAATAATTTATTGTGTCATTTTACTGCTTGTGCATACACAATACAAACTAATAAAGTGGTTACTGGGGAAATAATTCATTAGTGTGTCAGGAAAATGCTTTTGCATAATTGGACAAACAAGTTTGTAGATTGCAACTCCGATATCAAAGGTGAGGCATCCCTTTTAACAATGAATGTGAGTACTGTCATTTTTACTTTGTGTGACTATGATGCGTATTATGTTTTATTTTGGGGGGGTGGGGGCGGCAAGCTCAGTCAGCCTTGGACATCACAAACTCTAACTACGCCACTGTGTAATGGGTATTGTAAACAGGTGCTGCTGCTCTTTTTTGTCTTTCTCCTTTTATTCTTGTTCAGTTTTAAGAAATGTAGGCACTGCGATGTTAAAAAATAAAAAAAATGGTTAAAAGAGCACAACCAAAAAAATGTGCTTTTTTTCATTCTTGCATGGGGGAATGACTGAATTAAGGACTTAGACTGATTTATTGAAACTTTAAAAAAAAAAAAAAGAGAGAGAGAAAGCAAATTAGTAAGAATATTAAATATTAAGAGGCTTTTTCTAGCAAATGAATGTATGCTTAGTAGCAATTCTGTGTGGAAACAGTCTGATAAAGAAAAATTGACTCTCTGGTTCTCATTTCTCCATGGAGACAACCTGATAAAGAGAAATTGGTTACAGTCTGTTTGAGTGATTGGCTGCGGAGAAAAAGGAAAGAGAAATTGGCTAGGAGATAATGTTCTCTGAAAGCATTCAGGGTTTTTTGCAGCTGGGAGAGCTATAAAGATAAGACAAACATAGTTGGCGCTTAGTAGAACACAGGCTGCACCATGTGTCCTAGTGTGGATAACCTTTCATTTAGGTTAACTCAAGTCAGTGAGTATGGCAGTCATTTAGAGACATTTTGTCCTATCATAGGTAGGTACTAGGCTATCTGCCTGAAGGCATTTATAAGCCTAGCCAGACTGTGTTGGCTTATGCTGCCCCCTTACATTAGTTCCCTGTCCCCCTGTCCAGCAGAGCCACATCAGGAGGGTAAAACTTCAATATTTGAAGATGTACTTAGTTTTGTGAGTTAGTATTAAATGAATATCTTTTAGGGGGGTATTTTTTGAGGGCTTTCAATAAATCAAAAAGTTTTGTAAGATGTGATGTAGGCTGAAATGAATATGACAAGAAACAACTATATAAAAGTTCAGCCAGCCAAACAGTGTATGTATGTATTTAACACAAAAGCTGGAACTAGACATTTATCAAAATAGGTGTTCTGCATAAAAGGAGGGAATAATAACTTTTAATACAATGATGCTTTCTGTAATGTCTTTAAATGTCAGTGATCTCACAGATAAATACAAAAAAGAAATAGTGAAATGTATTAAAAATGTAGCATGCAGATAGCCATGTTACAGAAGACATAGTTGGAAAGAACTGAGCATGTGAATTTGATAAAGGTTTTCAGGATGGTTATCCAGTGGAATATCTGGGACAAAGGAAAAGTGTGCTTATATTAATTGCAAGAGGAGTTCCAAAAGTGATATAAGAGGATAAAAAGATGATAATGGCAGATTTCTAGTGCTACGGGCTACTAGCAAGGGAGGAGGAGGATTACAATGCTATGTATTTATATTCAACCTAAAACTGCTCTAATGGAGCTTAAGAAAATTCTGGGAGAAATCAGTTTTCAGCAAGGGATATTACTTAAAGGTGGGGACGAGAATTTGATTTGCAGGAGTGAAAATGCATCAGAGGGAGGTCCAGAAGGGAAAGTATAACAAAGGAGGGTAGATTTTTGAAGAAATTTATGAAAATGTTTGGCATGGAAGATGTGATTTCAGTAGGAGTTCAGAATGAATTTACGTATTATTTCTCAAATCTGAAAACTGGGCTAGACCAGACAGAATTTGCATTTCACAGGAACATGTGCATTTAATTGAAGGTCTTGATATGCACCCAATAACTATTCCAGATCATGCACCAATAAAACTAAACTAAAAACACAGAGTAATGAACTAAAAATGAGACACTGCCCCTTTCTCACCTATCTGTTGAAAAGAGAAAATATTAAGGAATGGGTAGTGGTGATTATTCAGGAGCTATTCGAGTGGATATATATTACTTATGAAAATATAGCTAGGGAGTGGGATAAAATTAAGCCAAAGTTTAAAAATATGGTGTAAATAAAAAGGGAGCTATGGTTAAGAAGTAATAATAAATTAGAGGGACTGACTAAGTATTGCAGAATAGGAGGAATCTGACAGAACATGAACTATCAATTGCAGAATGCTATGCAGAAAATAAGGGATTACTTTGATAATACGCACAAGTTTAGAAAGATTGCTGTTACGCAACTGTTTTTTGATAATAGTAGAGCACAAAACCTTTTAGCACAACTCAGGCAACCGAAAGTAGGAAGGGCTGTCACCAAGCTTAGGAAGCCTGTAACAAGGAAGGTAATGAGATCCTGTAGAGGTATTAGAAATATTTCAGAAATTCTATGAAAGTCTGTATAAAGCAGAGAAACATGGAAATCAAGGAAAGATATAAATGGAATTGTTTTTGGAAGAATTAAATATGCCAAGGATAGAGGTAGACAAGGCTCAATTACCAAAGGTTAGGATGGGACTGGATGAAATAAAAATTGCGATGTAGAACCAATCTACAGGAAAGCCCCCAGGAATAGATGGTAATCCTGTGGAGGTTTGTTGGGAAAAACTGATAAAGATCTGGATGGTTTTGTTTAACAGTATTTTAAGAAGAAGAGAAGTACCAGCATCCTGGAAAAAAGCAGTGGTAGCTGTAATACCTAAAGAGAGTAAAGATCCATCAGATCCAGTTTCATATAGGCCCGTTTTAATACTAAACCATGATTATAGTGTTCGCGTCTGTAACACCTAAAAGAATTGCAAAAGTAATGCCAAAATTGATAGATATGGATCAGTGTGGTTTTATGGAGGGGAGGCAAACATTTGATACCATTAACAGAACATAGATCCAGAGGGAAGGAAAATGTAAGAAAATACCATTGTTGTTGTTGGGTCTTGATGCAGAGAAAGCATTTGACAGAGTAATCTGGGATTTTGAGTGGGGCAATGGAAGCATTTGCATTTTCTGAAAAAATTATAAGGTTGATTAGGACGAGGTGAAAATTAAAGTGGGTGGCTTCCTGTCTGATGATTTCTGCATAAGTAGAGGAACCAGGCAGGGGTGTCCTCTTTCCCCTTTGTTATTTGCATTATATTTTGAACCACTGGTGAAGAAAAAAGGGACTCAGAATTTCAAGGATATAATTGGTATGGCAGTCAAAAAAAATCTGGCTGTATTTGCAGATATTTTATACCAGAAAAAGACATTACAGCATTGTGGAACATTTTGAGATAGTGTCACATCTTTTCGGGATCGAAAAGTAATGATGCGAAAACAAAGGCAATAGTGGTAAATTATATACCTAAATATGAATTGGTTCAGCAATATCCATATTTATGGGGACATAATAAAATTAAGTATTTGAGTATGGATAATAAATTATTCTGGTGTGTCAGCTAAGGTATCTAAACAAAAGATAATGCCAAAAACTGAGAACATGGAAGTTTTGTTATATGGACGGTAAAAACAAGCAGTTAAAATGTTTTTAATCCCATTAGTCTTGTACACAGGTCAGGCATATTTTTATCAACTAGAGGAGAAGTTGTGGATAGCAATTAATAAAGAGTTGAAGGACTTTATCTGGGTGGGGAAGATGGAAAAGTCAAGTGGGATAAGCAGATTCTTCCAGTAGAACAGGGTGGATTGGGGTTATCCGATTTGAAAGGGTATTTCAGAGTTGCACAGTTAAGGCTCTTGTACATAGCACAAGCAGAAAACTAAGTGGAAAGGGGTGATTATGAAACAGAAGCTCAAGAAACAAGGATAGACTGGTATTTTGGATGCTGGCCTTTAAGGAGAATAACAGTTATACAGAATATTATATCTATAAAGTAGCAGAAAGTATCCTAAGAACTAAGCCAACATGGGAATGGAGAAGGAGATTCCGCAGATAGGGATGACTGCGGTTAGGGATATAGACCATAGGCAAAGCGTGCTGGAATTTATTGGAGAAAACTGGCAAAGGAACCAAGGTATTGGGAGCAAATGACTAGAGGGGGAAAGATGACAGAATTAAAAGATACCAAGAATGTATTTGGACTGCAGGTGGGCGATTGCCTTCCCTATCAAGGATTGATATCAGAGTATAAGCAAAGAGAAAGAAATAGGTGGGTCCTAAATGAAAGATCAGCACTGGCAGTTTTTAGTAGACTCTATTTCAGAAGTTGCCATTGAAAAGGAGTAATTAGTGTCTATCAGAGGAGGTTAGATAGACTTGGGAAGAGAGATTAGATAAGCAATTCACAAAGAAACAATGTGAGGATATGTGTCTCTCTCCCAAATATACAACAAAATCTAAAAGATTTAGGATTTTTGCTTGGAAATATTTATGTAGATATTTTTATACCCCAAGCAGACTGCAGCAAATTTTTCCTCAGGTGACAGCATATGTCAGAGATGTGACTGTGTAGAAAGAAATAATTGAAAACATATTTCCTGGGAGTGTGGTGAGTTGGTGGACTTTAATGATTCCCTGTGGGATTGGTGTGATGAGGGGAATGATTTTTCTGAGCTATGATACAGAATTGGAATTGCCTAGACATGGTAAGGCCTTGCTGTGTCTAATTATGGTGTCTGATAAAAAAACAGGTACTAGAAAATGGAAATCAAAATCTAAACCAATTATACTAGAAGTAGTGAATATAGTAACAGAAATAAAACAACTGGAACTGAGATCTTTACAAAAGGGTAGGAGCAAACTAAATATGAAAAAATGTGAATTGTGGGAACAGTGCATACAGGGGAGGAATGAGGTTTAAAAGAAGGCAGGACTTAAATGAGCTATGTAATGTTTGACTGAAAATGATAGGGTAGATTGTGATGTATGATTACAACTGCAAGTGTGTCATGGTTTGTGATGTAAAATGCTTGCAACTAGAATTGTCGGTGTGGTTTGTTTTCATTTGTATAGCAGTATGATTGCCTATGTCGTAAGTGATGGTTTAATAAAGATGGCAGAAATTAAATTAAGTAATGTTGCTTAGGTTATAATGTTTGTAAACGTGAACTTAATGCAGTTTGATTACTTTTACATAAATGTAAATTTGCCTGTCACAAGTGATAATTCAATGCAGGTGTTTAAAAGTAAAAGCAGGTAATCTAAATGAATGGTAAGACAGAAAAAGTGGATTGAAGGAGAAAAAAGAATGACTTAGGAAATAACAGTTTAAATTTTATAAGGGGGTCTAATGAGAAATTAGAGTAATTGTTAGTTATGGAGACTATGGATAATCATGATAATATTTAGAGCCTACACTGGGGAAGAGGTGAGAGAGAAAGTGCTGTGTTGATGTTTTTGTTAGTGATGAAGAGGAGGCAAATTGGCAGTAAGGAACAGATGAAAGATTTAATGAAAACCTGATAAGAGTTTGGGAAGAATACCTTCTTGGAACAAAGACAGTGATTTATAAGTTAGACTGGCAGGAGGATTAGTGTAAAGAATGAAGTTAATTGGTAATTGAAGGTAGGCAAGATTGGTGAACTAAGTCAGTGTCATTTTAGAATTTTAAATGAATATATTTCAGTATTTTAAGGAACCTTTAGCTAAATGTTTAACTGCTGACACTAGGATAATTCCTGATAATTAAGAGGAATCTAGGTGGCAGGCATGATAAACACAGAGCTGTAAGACGATGTCTTCAGGTGATAAGATGATGGGGAAGATGTCGAAGGGAAGATTGTTGAACGTCATTTTGGGTTTTTAAGAAGGAAGTATTTTTAGACATTGTTTTTCTTATGTAGTTTGACAAGAATAGATGAAAGAAAGGTTATGTATACGCTGCTTGTGGATTACATTAATATCCTTAATTACATTACTTCATGAATGGAGCATTAGGAATAACAGTTGGAAGGAAGATACTGAACTGGATACGTAAGTGTTTGAAGTACAAGAAGAGACGTGTCTGTGTGTGATGAGGAGATTTTGTGAACATATAATGAGACTACTGGAGTTTCCACCATTGCTATTGTCATTTTTTGCCATGTTTAATGCCTTTGTAAGAATTTCATTGCAAGGATTGGACATTTGTCTGTTTATGGATTATGTAGAGTTACATTTGCAGACGGATTCGCCAGTGGTTCCATTGCTTTTGTATAGGTTTTTTGGTGAGGCCTAATTTAGACTTTTATTTGCAGATTTTGAAACTTTAAAAGCAGGTAGTGTTAATGAAGTGGAATCTACAGTAAAGGTCAGCAAAGATGCTTAGTTTGAACTGAAAATACTTGAGGAAAAGGCAGTTTATGGAGTGTGCTCATTAAGCACTAAAAGTTCATCTTAATTGAAAACTTTGGGATAGGGCTGGTGAAAGTAGATTACATTTGTATCCTTTTTTTTTTTTGTTAGCTTAGTGCATGAACTGGTCCTCCTTTAATGCTTTGCAGCCATGTACGATCAAGGGGAAATGCATTGTGTATGGATGTTACTAAGAGTAGCTAGTCAACTGACAATTTTTTTTGGAGGGGAGTTGGAAGAAATGAAGAGTACCTAGAGAAACCCGCACAGATATGAGGAGAATTTGCAAACTTCATACAGACAGTGACTACTGGTTGGGATTCAGCCTTGCGCCATAGTGCTGGCAGTACTAAACCACTGTTTTGTTTAAATTGATATGCAGCTTGAAGGGATTTGACTGAAGTTCTTTCTTTTAATGAAAGGATGGCAGCTAGGATTACAGAATTCACTTGTATTGTGACTTATAAAGGGAAGATTGGGGATTTAAAAGAGCCTGGGACAAATTAAAGCTGGGTTATATTAAGCAAGGGCTGTGTAGTCGCCTTCTTGAGTAGCTGTAGAAATTGATTCAGCAGTGATGTTTTTCTATTCTCATGTGAAAGTTTACTGTTCATCACTCCCACTGCTGCAGTAGCCTCTGTATGTATGGGTTATTTCCTGTGCTGGAAACAGCCGACCATCTTCGCAAAGCTTTGACACGCATCCATCTTTCTTGTTGCTGATTGGTTATCCCTTTGGTGGGAAATCAGTACCAGAGAGGAGAAATCCTTCAGCACTTTCTTGCGCTCTTGAGAAAAAACAGAAAAAAAAGCTTCTCAAAAGCATTAGCTAGTCTTAGACTTCACTTATGACTGTAAAGTCCCCACAAGCTGAGACTTTCCGCTGTACTTGTGCATATGTATTTATATACAGCTTCCTTAAATAAAAAGTGTGTCCGGAATGGGCAATTTTACACAGTATCGGGCATTTTATGCGCTATTACTCTTCAAGTATAAGCAAGGGGGCAAGCCCCCTGCACCCCCCCCATGTGGGGGGCTGTGCTCCCACACTCTCTGCTACTTAAATATATCAACTTTGAGATTGTAGTTAGTGTAGCTTTTAGTTGAAGGGTAATATGTTTCTGTATGTACTTGTGCTGGAGTATAGTAAGTGTTGGTATCTTTTATGTTTTCAGTAGTACGAGATTCAGTATTTTGAATTTTCAGTATTTTGAAAGATTTTTGTCTCAGGATTTTGGGCTTTCAGGAATTTGTAGCGCTCCCCTATATGTGTGTGTGTGTGTGTGTATATATATATATATATATATATATATATATATATATATATATATATATATATATAAAACTATTAACTTATTCAAGGGCATGGTACATGCTGCTTGTGTACATTTCATGACAGTTTACATGAATGCTCATTTTCTGTTAGGGCAGTGAAGAGGAAGGAGAGTTTGTGCTGATAGGGAGTTATGTATTTCTTATATGACTTTAGAGTAGGGGATTTAATCTTCAGAGTTTTTTTTGATAATTAGTTCTGTTATAGACTTGAGGCTAAACATATGTGCTGCTCACCTTAACATTTTTTTTGCTTTTAGCACACTAAATGAGAGAGAATCTTTTTATTTGTTATTTATATTTTTAAACATGAAACAACTTTGTTAAATTATTACATGACATAGGCAATCTTACATTTATATAAATGAAAATAAAGCATACAGACACAGTTTCAGTTGCAAACGCTATACATTACAAACCATTATGACACAACTGTAGCTGCAAACATTATACCTCGCTTATAATATATCCAGTCATTGTCAGTCATTGCATAGCTCATTCAAATCCGGCCTTCTTTTAAACCTTGTTCCACCTCTGTACGTATTAATCCCACAATTCCCATTTTTCCTATGTAATTTGTTTTTACTCTTTTCTAAAGATCATGATTCCAGTTTTTTCTAGCTTTGTTACTATCTTCGCTACTTCTAGTAAGGTTGGTTTAGACTTTGATTTCCATTTTTTAGTAATTGCTATTTTGGCAGCCACCATAATTAGACTTAGCAAGGCCTTACTTTGTCTAGGTAATCCTGATTCCGTATCATAGTTCAGAAAAATGATTTTCTTAGTTATGCTAATTTGCTCGCCCAGTATCTCCTACAGAGGAGTCCACAGGGTATCTTTAAAGTCTACCAGCTCATTAAACTCCCAGAAAATATGTTCCCATTTGCCTATTTCTTTGACATCACACCTCCAACATTTGCTGTCTACCTGAGGAAAAATTATTTGGAGTCTACTTGGGGTATAAAAGTACCTATGTATACGCTTCCAGGCAAAGATCCTAAATCTTCTGCACTTGCATATTTGGGAGACATACATATATTCCCCATTGTTTCTTTGTGAATTGCTTATCCAGTCTCTCCTCCCAAAATTTTACTTACCTCCTCCTGAGTAACTCTTTTATAGTTATCTTGCAGTATTGCTTATGCTATGCTCTACTAATTCCTTTCTTAATGGCAACTTCTATTCTAGGTTCTACTTAAAACTCTACCAATGCTAAGCTTTCGTTTACAACCCCTATTTCTTCTTCTTTGCCTATACTCTGATATCCCTTATTGATGGGGAAGGCAATCTCTAATCTTCAGTCTAAATAAGTTCTTGGCATCTTCCCAATCTGTTACCTTCCCCCTCTAGTTATTTGCTCCCAATGCCATGGTTCCTTTGCCAGTTTTCTCCAACAAATTCCAGTCCCCTGTTGCCCATTGTCTGTATCCCTAATTTGGTCATCCCTACTGGCAGAATCTCCTTTCTCTATTCCCATGTTGGCTTAGCTCTTAGAATACTTTGTGCTACTTTATACAAGTATAATATTCTTTATAATTATTGATATTCTCCATAAAAAGGTCTGCATCCAAAATCCCAATCTAACCTTGTTTCTTGAGCTCCCCCCTTGATGTTCATCGTGTTACCCTGCTGCAGTCATCACACTTGGGTTATCCTGCCGTCAGACGGTCCCGCAGTCGGCCCGAATTCCAAAGTCTTGGTCTGGCATCGGTTGCTGTCGCTTCTTCCCTGACGTCAGTGCACCAGGGGTATATAAGAGGCATCCGACACCATTTTCTTCAGTCTTTCTTGCCGCGCGGTGCCTGAAGCAGAAGCAGTTCGCAAGTGCCGGTCGGCCAACACCTGAGATTTTCGATTTGAATTTCAGTCCGAAGTCTTCAATAAAGCTAAGTACCCCGTTGGGGAACATTTTCTTGCCTCAATCCGATGTCAGAAAAAGTTAACAGCTGCATTTCTTGTGGGAAGCAAATACCCTCATAAGGACTTCCATTCCTATTGTATTCCTTGCCTAGGCCCAGACCACGACGTCACAGGTTGTCGGTTTTGCGCTAGGTTTAATAAACGCACTAGCAAATGCCGTTTTGACTTTGCATGGCATTATTTTGGTAGGAAATTTAATTATATCATGCCGTCGGAGCAGCCGATGACCACAATTCATAAAAAAACGCAAGGATAAGGACAGGCAGCCTAGGAATAAGCCAGACCCCGAGGCCTCAGCTGGGCCTGTCGCCGGTTCTCCGGTTTTCAGTGAGGCGCCTATGCAGCCCCTGACGACCGCAGAGCTGGAACCCCAGACAGCTGCTGACTCCCAAGCGGAGTCTACTAGGCCGACGCAGCCATCTACCGACACCGGAGCAGAATTAGACACCGGTGCAGAGGAAACACCTTCGGTTGCAGAAGGTATCTTTAGACCGACTACACTCACCATTAAATCTTATGCTAAGCTTAAAACTCCTTTAAAGCCTAAGAAAACTGTTCATCAGTTTACAGGTCAAGGCCCCATGCCTAAGAAACAGATGCTTAAGATGGCTGAAGATTTAATTACACTTATCAGGGGTTCCCATCCCCCTCCTGATAAAAGACCAAGACAAGAGGAGGATTATGCATCCTCTGACCAGGTTTCTCTCTCCTCAGATTCTTCTGAGGAACAGGATTACACTTTTCCACCTTATGAGGATTCTGATGCTGAAGACTCTATTCCCTCATCATCTCCCCCTGAAGACTACTCCTATGGGGAAACATTACATACCATGAGGGAACATTTCCACTGGGAAGGCCAGGATTACTCAGATTCTAAGAAAAGGCTCTGAGAGTTCCTTTTATTACCCCAGCACAGACCTCTTGCTATCCCTCCTGTTTTAGATATTGTGGATGATGTCTACTTGGAGTCTAGTTTAAATCCAGACGCTCTACCGCCTGCTCCAGCCAAACCAGACAGATACTACAGAGTACCTGACTCACACAAATTCCTTTATAAAAGCCCTATAGCTGACCCAGAAACCATATCCCAGGGTCCTAAGGGAGCAAAAGCTTCTATGGCTAAAAATCCTGTGCCCTCTGAAAGAGATTCCAGAGCCCTAGATAGATGGGGAAATAAAATATACACCTGTGCAACTCTGGCTATGAGAGCATTAAATTGCCAGTTTCACATGTTGAAATATCAACAATTCCTGATGTCTCATTTAAAACAAAACATGAGCACACATTCAGAACAGCCTGAATTCAAGGAAATGCAGGATCTGTTGCATGAAGCTGAACAGGTGGGCAAGCATACTTTACAATGCGGATTTGATTCATTGGAAGCATCCTGTAGAGCAGCTGTTACTGGCTCTGTCATTCTCAGACATGCTTGGTTAAAAGAGCAAACCCTCCCTGACCATGTTAAAGCAAAATTATTAGATGCACCTTTACAACAAGATGTATTATTTGGTGTCAAAGCAGAAGAGGTTTTAAGGAAAATGGAGAATAAGGCTAAATCTATGCAAACGGTTAAGGATTTCTTGCAGGTACAACCCCCTTGCTTCAGCAGAAATTGGCCAACAAAAAATTGGTCCTTTACAGCTTCAGACAGATCACAGAGGGGCAAATACAGATGCCCAAGGGGCAGAGGTCAGTCACAGGGCCCTTACAAACCTCGCCAATGGGGTTCTGCTACCCAGAAAGGAGGAGAAGACAGGCCCCAAGCTAGCAGAGGGCAGACACAATGACTCTATCCTCAAACTACCAAGCAAATCTCTCCTGACAACACCCTTGGGAGGAAAACTAGCATTTTTTGCAGACAACTGGCACATCATCACAAAAGACAAATGGGTTCTAAACATTGTCTCTCAAGGATACAGATTCCACTTTCATACCTTACCAAGGATCAAAGGAATGCCAAACCTGCCACCAAATCAATGGGCAGAGGCACAAAAACAAATTACAGCCCTCATGAACATGAGAGCCATTCAACAGGTACCTACACAGGAGAAAGGACAAGGATTTTTACTCGAGACTCTTCCTAGTTCCAAGAAAGGACAAAGCATGGAGACCCATTCTGGATCTTTCAGTTCTTAACACCTATCTGCAAATGCCAAAATTCAAGATGCTAACACTGCAGCAGCTTCTTCCCATGCTGGGCAAGAATGCTTGGCTAGTCACTTTGGACCTCAAGGAGGCATACCTGCATGTCCCTATCAGACAAAATTGCAGAAGATACCTCCGCTTGATTGCAGATTCATCGCATTATCAATTCTCTGCACTGCCCTTTGGCTTATCTACTGCGCCTAGGGTCTTCACAAAATGCCTGGCACCAGTAATTGCATACTGCAGACAAAGAGGAATTCAAATATACCCATACCTGGACGACTGTCTTATTCAAGCAGAAAGCAAGGACATTCTTTTACAGCATCTGGCATTTGTCAAACACCTTCTGAGTTGCCTAGGGTACACAGTAAACGAAAAGAAATCAAAACTAGTGCCCTCACAAAACATAATATTCCTGGGTGCCAGCTTGAATACAACGGCCCAGATGGCTTATCTCACGCCAGACAAACAATGACAGCTGTTTCAATATTTCAAAATAATGGCAACAAAGACCCAACTCCCTGCAAGAAAAACTCTGCAGGCCTTGGGATTCATGGCATCTTGCATACTACTAATACCATTTGCAAAACTGCATATGATGAAATTACAGTGGTACCTGAAAAGTGTATGGACTCAGCACAGCCACAGCATGGAAACAATGATTCCACTCATTCCCTGCCTTCAACAGGAGTTTCTATGGTGGGCACAGGCATGTCACCTCAACAAGGGTCAGCCTTTCACCTTACCCACAGCCAGACAAACTATGACAACGGATGCATCGGACTATGCCTGCGGAGCACACATGGCAGGACAGTGCATTCAGGGCAAATGGACTACAGATCAGAGACACCTGCATATCAGTCAAAAAGAAATGCTAGCAGTGCAGAATGCCCTAACAGCTTTCAAGGACCTTCTACACCCAGGACAACTACTTATAAGGACAGACAACACCACAGTTATGTGGTACATAAACAAGCAAGGGGGCACACATTCCTACCCTCTATGCAGGCAAGCAATGACCTTGTGGAACACTGCACTGTCTTACCAGGTTCAATTACAAGCACAATTCCTACCAGGAAAGAAAAACACATTGGTAGACGACCTAATCAGAAACATCATGGATCCACATGAATGGAAACTAGATCCGCAAGTATTTGCAATGATAGCTCAAAAATGGGGACGCCCAGACATAGATCTATTTGCAAGCGCCCACAACCACCAACTTCAAAAATTTTGCACAAGGACCTTCCATCCACTAGCTTGAAAAGTGGACGCCCTCTCATTCAGTTGGAAAACATTAACATTGTATGCCTTCCCTCCACTGCCCCTTCTAGCAAAGGTACTGCTGAAAGTCAGATTAGAGAGGCCACATATGATTCTCGTTGCACCAGACTGGCCATGCCAACATTGGTATCCAATTTTAAGGAACATGGCCCAGGGCCCACCATCGATTTTGCCACAAATTCCTCACCTGCTCACCCAGTGACACAATCTGATTCTACACAGCCAGCTCGAGACTTTAATCCTGGCTGCATGGCAAATTACCTAAACAACCAGTCAACACCTTTATCCAAAGCTGTTATGGATGTCATTCTGGAGGCCAGGAGGCCCAGCACCAGGAAAACCTATTCAGACAAATGGAAAAGATTTTGCACCTGGAACCAGGCTAAAGGCCTAAATACCCTGGAGCCGAACATTCCTCAGATTCTACAATATTTAACTAAGATGTTACACAAAGGACTTTCCTTTTCATGTATTAAGATCCACGCCTCAGCAATTTCAGCTCATTACAGCACGGATCCTCCTTTATTTTCACATCCACTCCTAAGACAGTACCTCAGAGGGGCTAAGAACTTAAGACCGCCAAGGAGAGCTCCAACACCTATTTGGGATCTCAACTTTGTTCTGGAAAAGCTTACACTGCCGCCCTTTGAACCAGCTTTTTCAACTGATTTAAAATTTATTTCATGGAAAACTGCCCTACTACTAGCAATAACCTCAGCTAGAAGAGTCTCAGAGCTACAGGCCCTAATGGCAGTGGAACCTTTCCTCATTTTTCATCAAGGCAGAGTTTCTCTACGAACTAATCCTTCCTTTATGCCAAAGGTGGTATTCAGTGTGGCCCTAAACCAAACCATTCACTTGCCCACCTTCTTCCCAAATCCCCAGAACAAGGAGAAAGACTCCTGCACTCTTTGGACATTCACAGGCAATTACGTTACTACTTGGATAAAACTAAGGCTTTCAGAAAAACTGACCAGCTCTTTGTAGCCTGTGTTACAGGATCACAAGGAAAAGCTATCTCAAAACAGACCATTTCTAAATGGATAGGACATTGCATACATTTCTGCTACACACATCATGGGAAACCAGTACCTGCTAACATTAGGTCCCACTCCACCAGGGCTACAGCTACATCAGCAGCCTTTCTCAGGGGAGTGCCAACCAAGGATATTCTGAAAGCTGCTACTTGGAGTTCAGTGCACACCTTCACCAAACACTATCACTTACCTCTTTACTCTAAGACTAGAGCTGGTTTTGCCACTGCAGTTTTGCAGGGCCTACTAGCTTCTTCTAACCCTGTTTGACTCCACCTCCCCTCCTTAGCTTTGGGATTCAACCCAAGTGTGATGACTGCAGCAGGGTAACACAATGAACATAGTACAGTTTTGTACCTACCATAAATGTAGATGTTCGAGTGTTCACCCTGCTGCAGTCCAGGTTACCCTCCCTCCATCCCCTCTGAACTAGCTGAACTTATCTCTACCACTTTATCCTATTCTACCTCTGTGGTGTATTTGCTTGTACCTAAGGGTTTTGTTTTATTTTTATATAGCCATATGTATGTATATATATATATATATATATATATATATATATATATATATATAGCCTACCTTTTGGGGGCACCTGACATCTGGGGCAAGAAAAACTGAAGAAAATGGCATCAGATGCCTCTTATATACCCCTGGTGCACTGACATCAGGGAAGAAGCGACAGCAACCGACGCCGGACCAAGACTTTGGAATTCGGGCCGACTGTGGGACCGCCTGACGGCAGGATAACCCAAGTGTGATGACTGCATCAGGGTGAACACTCGAACATCTACATTTATGGTAGGTACAAAACTGTACTTTTTAGCTTCTCTTTCCACTTTGAATTATAGCTTTCTGCTTGTGCTGTGTATAGGATCCTTAACTGTGTAGCTCTGAAATACCCCTTCAAATCAGGTAATCCCAGTCTGCCTTGTTCTATTGGAAGAATAAGCTTATCCCACTTGACTCTTGCCGTTTTCCCCTCCCAGATAAAAATCCCTCAGCTCTTATTAATTGATATCCACAACTTCTCCTTTGGTTGATAAAAATATGTCTGACCTGTGTATAAGACTAAAGGGACTACAACATTGTAACTGCTTGTATCTTACTATAGATATCCATATAACAGAGCTTCCATTTTCTCAGTTTTTGAATGGTCTTTTTAGTCTCTTACCACATTTTTAATCCATACTCCTGAATACTTTATTTTATCTTGTCCCCATAAATATGGATATTGCTGAACCAATTCAAGTGTGGGAACATAATTTACTGCTATTCCCTTTGCTCTAGCTTCATTAATTTTGTATCCCTAAAAGATATGAAATTATCCAAAATGTTCCTCAGCACTGTAATATCATCTCCAAGTTAGAACCAGCTTTTCTTGACTACCATAGCAATTATTTCCTTGAATTTCTGAGTCCGTTATTTTCTTTGCCAATGTTTCTAAATATAATGTGAATAACAAATGAGAGAGAGAGGACACCCCTGCCTAGTTCCTCTGCTTAAGCAGAAGTTATCAGAGATGAAGCCACCTACCTTAATTTTCGCATCTAATCCCTCATATGTCCTCCTAATCAACCTTGTATTTGTATCGGGGAATGCCATTGCTTCCATTTCTCTGCTCATTAAGTCCCAGCTTACTCTCAAACGCTTTCTGTTCTTGAAGACCCACCAGCAGTAGTGGTATTTTCTTATATTCTGCTTCCCTTTCAATCATCAGTGTTCTGTTAATGTCAGATGTCTACCTCCCTCCACAAAACCACATCAATCCATATCTGTCAATTTTGGCATCACTTTTGCCATTCTTTTAGCCATTATAGAAATAAACACTTAGTCATTTTTTTAGTATTGAAATTGGCCTGTATGAAGCTGGATATGATGGATCATTACCCTCTTTAGGTATTGCAACTACCAATACTTTCTTCCAGGATGTTGGTACTTCTCTACTTGTTCTCTTAAAATACTGTTAACCAAAACCTTCCAGATCATTTTCAGTTTTTTTTCCTAGCTTCCAAACTTCCACAGGAATGCCATCCATTCCTGGGGACTTTCCCTTTAGATTGGTTATATACCATTTGTATCTCATCTCCTCCTATCCTGTAAGTAATTGAGCCTCCTGTGCCTCTAACCTTGGCATGTTTAATTCTTCCATAAACACTGACATTTATACCTTTTCTTGTTTTACATATTTCTCTGCTCCATACAGACTTTAATAGAATTCCTGAAATATCTGTAATACTTCTACAGGATCCCTTGTTATCTTCCTTGCTTTAGGCTCCCTAAGCTTGGTGACAACCTAGTCTACTTTCTGTTGCCTAAGTTGTGTTAAAAGTTTTAGTGCTCTATAGTTATCAGAAACAGTTGTTTAACAGCAATCTTTCTAAACTCATGGATATTATTAGGGTAACCCCTTCATTTCTGTTTAGCATTCTGCAGTTGCTTCTCCTCTTGCTCTGGGAGATTCTCCCTATTTTGCAGTAGGTTTAACATTTGTCAGTCCCTCTAAATAATTTTTGTTACTTCTTAACCATATCTCGGTTTCATTTATTTCCACCCTAATTGTATTCCACTTCCTAGCTATATTTTCAGAAGACATTTCTGTCTTCTCTAATAGCGTCTGAATAATTTCCACTAACCCATTCCGTAAATTCCTCTCTTTTCAACAGATAAATGGGAAAGCAACAGTGTTTCAGTTTTATTTTGTTACCCTGTATTTTCATTTTAGTTATTATTAGCACATGATCTGAAATAGTTATTAGGTGTGGATTAAGACCTTCATTAAATGCACATTTCATGTGAAATGTAAATTCTGTCTATTCTAGTACAGTTTTTGTATCTTGGTGAATGTTATGCAAGTTCACTCCAAACTCCTAGTACTGAATTCACATCTTCCATCCAAATATTTTCATAAATTTCTTTACCAATCTACCCTCCTTTGTTATATTATCCCTTGTGGGCCCCCCAGACACATCTTCATTATTGCAAATCAAATTGCATTCACCATCTATAAGTAATATTCTTTGCTGAAAGCTGATTATTTTACCCAGAATCTTAAGCTCCATTATAGCAAATTTTGGTAGAATATAAATACATGCCAGTGTAATCTTCCTCCCTTGCCAGTAGCCCCCTTAGTACTACAACTCTACCATTGTTGTTTTTTATCCTCTTCTATCACTATTGGAGCTCCTCTTGCAGTTAATATAAGTACTCCTCTCTTCCTTTGCCCCAGGTGTTCCGCTGAATAACCATCATGAAAACCATTTTTTTTATCAAATTCACTTATTCATTTCTTTCCGGGTGCATCTCCTGTAACATAGCTATTTGCATTCTACATTTTGATGTAGTTTGCTACTCTTTTTTTGTATTTATCTTTGAGACCATTAACATTTAAAAACATTATAGAAAGCATCATATTCTTGAAAAATTATCACCTTTTATGTACAACAACTTTTTGTTAAATGTCTAGTTCCAGATTTTGTTGTTTGCATGTACTGTTTGGCAAGTAAATAATCTTTTATACATTTGTTTCTTGTTATCTCCATTTCAACAGATGTTGCATCTTAAAGAACTTTTTGTTTTATTGAAAAGTCACAAACAAAAATACAAACACACCCCAATGCCTCCCTAAAACCTATTAACTTAATAACAACACACAAAACTATGTACATCTTCAAATATTGACATTTTACCCTCCTAATAGGAACAAATGCTCAAAACTGATAGCTGCGCATATACATTTGAGATAACCTAATAAGATTATCCATGCTAATACGCATGGTACAGCCTCTGGTTCTATTAAGTGCTATCTGTCTTTGTCTTGTCTTTATAGCTCTCGCAGCTGGTAAAATACTTGAATGCTTTTAGAAAACATTTTCTCCAAGCCATTTTTCTTTGAGGTTGTCTGCTAGAGACATGAAAACCAGACGTAAAACTGATGAGCATACTTTTGTTTACTAGAAAAAAGCCTTATAATAATCAATATTCTTTTTCATTTGCTTGCTTTCTCTTATTACTAGGTTAGGCTAATGGCCTTAACTCAGCCATTCACCTATGCAAGAATGAAAAAAAAAAAGCACACTAATTTATTTTTCGGTTGTCATGCTATTTTAACTAGATTTTTATTTATTTATTTTACATTGCATTGCCTCCAAGTCTTAAAACTGAAAAAGGAGAAGGAGAGAAAAAGGGAGATAAAGAAAAAAATAAACAGGAGCACCTATTTACATTAGTATCCCCATTACACTTAAAATAACCAAAATATCTTTAGTTTATAACATGCTAATAAAATCATACACCATCAAAATAGTACTATTAAGAAAAAACTTTGTTTTACTTAATTTTCTCCCTCCTCTTCCCCTCACCTGAATTTTGTTCAGAACATTAATGACATGAAGTAGGGCATATACTTTAGAGTGTTCTAGAAGTTTAAGAAGATCCAAGATTTCCAGATTATCTTGTTCTATTTCTGTTCGTCTTCATCTCTCAGACCTTCTCTTTGTTTCATTTCAGACATACTCTCGATTCTTCTAGTCAACTCTTTTGCTTATTTCCCTCTCTCAAAAATTGTCCATTGAAACACTGGAAAAGGTTTGACTGGCACAGTCTCTCTGTGGTTCTTATTATGCCTGCTTCTCGACATTCTCTTAGTAATGGAATAAATTTACTCCTCCTCTGCCTGGTGTAAAATGAGTAGTCGTTATCCGCAAATGCTCTTCTGTCTCCCACTTTAAGTACTTTGTCCTTCTGCCACAGTTTTTCCAGAATCGACTCCTTCTGCTGGTATGATTGCATCTTTACTATTAAAGGTCTAGGTTGTTTTGTCATAGCCAGGTTTGGAGCATACAAATGATGTGCTCTTTCAATTAAAAATTCCTATTGTGGAATACTTGTCGAGTTGATTATTTGTGCTTTCATGAAATTAATACCAGCTTCTTAAGTATGGCAGAAAATCTCAGGTTTTCCCCAAGTGATCTGCCTCTAATGCTATTATGTTTTGAAACATCTCTTCTTGTGCAGTCTCATATTCAGCAAACCTCTTCTTCATTTCGATCTCTGAGTTTTGCAGTTTTTTCACCTTATCTGAGTATCCGTTTAAAGCTTCTTCCATGTTTCTAGCCTTTTATTGTTTGATTTAATTTGATATACTCCATTTCCCAGACATTTTTTCGTCACCTTTTGTAGCTGATTTTCCTTCAGGTCCTCTGCATTTCTTTTTTCCTAGCATCCAGACAGTGCACTTACTAGCCATTTACTGAAATTTACCCAGAAATCCAGGTCCACTGGCTTTCTCTGTTAAGTTTCTGTTTTCACACTAGGAGAGCTACAGTTGCTGTTAGTCAGTGTGCAGCCATCTTGGAAGTCCGAGGGAACATTTGTGTTGACAGAGATTAATGTGTTGATTTTCGAATTTCAGAATATTTAGTTTAGCTCCCTCAGAAACATTTGTAAAATTAACTTCCAGACTGTTTATTTGCAATATGTATCTGCTGCTTATTTTTACTTCAGACAACTTTCCCAAATGTCCATTTTCTGTCAGGATTTTGAAAGTGAATGAACATCTGTGTTGACAGTTAATGCATTTTTAGTACTTTAGAGTGGGAAACTTATTTTCCTTAGTAATTCTTGGAAACTCAAGTGACGTCTTTTGGACTTTGAGATGTCATGCTTACTCTACACAGCTTAACCGGTTATTTTCTGTTAGAGCATCGAAATTTTAATTTCTAGAGTGCTGATTAGGGATATTATGCTCTGCTTTTGCACTTACTTTGTGTGGGGATGGTTTAGGGAACTGAAAGTGCAAGTGTGTTCTGCTTGTGTATACGGGGTTACAGTTTGCCTTCCAACCAGCTATTTCCAGTGCTGCTTATCAGTAATCAGGCTTCTTTCCTGGCTACAGCATAGATAACTTACTCCAGTTCTACTGGCTCTTCTCCCAACATTACTAAAAAGAATGTTGGAGCACAAGCCCTTGCCCTCAGAATAGATTCAGTCAATGCCTCAGTGGAAATTACTGGCTCCTCAGACCACTTACTGATTTCCTCAAATCCCTCTGGTGTAGCTTTGCCATCTGATTTGGATAGGGAAACAGACATTACCTCTTTGGCTTTTCCATTGTCCTTTGAAGGGCATGGGAGAACTATCTTCTTTGGGTCTGTGATTAACTCATATACGGGGTTACAGTTTGCCTTCCAACCAGCTATTTCCAGTGCTGCTTATCAGTAATCAGGCTTCTTTCCTGGCTACAGCATAGATAACTTACTCCAGTTCTACTGGCTCTTCTCCCAACATTACTAAAAAGAATGTTGGAGCACAAGCCCTTGCCCTCAGAATAGATTCAGTCAATGCCTCAGTGGAAATTACTGGCTCCTCAGACCACTTACTGATTTCCTCAAATCCCTCTGGTGTAGCTTTGCCATCTGATTTGGATAGGGAAACAGACATTACCTCTTTGGCTTTTCCATTGTCCTTTGAAGGGCATGGGAGAACTATCTTCTTTGGGTCTGTGATTAACTCTGTTTTTCTTCCTGGAGTAGCTAAGGAATGAAACCTCCTCTTTTGGATAAACTGCCTTCCCCAGACCATCCTTTTTCCAAGGATTTGGTACCTAGGAAAAAAAATAGTTAAAATTTAGACCATTAAGGGGATGATTACTGTTCATTTTACCTTTAGACTGTACTTTATTGCATCAGTAGATCCTAGAAATTAAAGATCCTAACTTGGTCATTGGACTGATTTTGAAATCCCTGAGGAAATTTGCCGGAGGTTTCTGACATGGATTAGTTTCCTCTCCTTATGTTTCTGTATGCCAGAACACTGGGTCTGAAAAAAGGCATTCTCCCCATCACTATAGGAGGAGTTTTATGTCTTTCAGTCCATTTCCAGGAGGATGGCATTGATTTTGTGGTAACAAACACTTCTTAATGCAAAAGTTACTAACTTTTAGTGCAAGTGATGATCTCATGTTATATATTTATTCTTCCCCTATTGCCAGTATTGGACGAAGTGTTATATTGCTGCCTGAGATAACTTTTTTCCCCAGTCTTCAGTTCTGTGTGCAGACAGATAGTATAGAGCTTCCTGTATATAATAGAAGTTGCATAAGTGGAGACACTCATGTCTTTGATTCCATATCTCACATTTTTTCTCTTCAAATTCCAACTTAATCTGTAATCACATATCTGTCAGATTTTTACTTGGATTGCAGTTTCAATGGGGCGTAAAAGTGCCAGGCCTATAGTATATATCAGAACTATATATAAGCACCTCATGATTCAACAGATGTAAACTGTGCTCCAAGTTATAAAATCGTATCACACATATCATATGTGATTTCTGGGACTCCTAAAGGTATTTAAAGACTTTACTGCTTTGTTGTGGTACACTGACTATTGGCCAGCAAGTTTACCTCCTGTATTGTCTGCTTATGACATATTGAAAGTTATTAAAACAGAGGCCACTGGAACCAGGAATAAAATCTGTAAAAGAACTTTAGTGCGTCAGAGAAACAAAAACGGATAAAGGTTGCAAGTACAAAACTTTAACATAACGCTTCATCAGGTATAGTAAAACAGGTCTAGGACACATGCTCGACTAGCATATGTCCGAATCACAAAACATTGAACACACATACACGAAAGCGCTTAATATTGAAAAGCACTTCCGTGTATGTGTAGTTCAAAAACAAAATTCTATGTTTCTGCAGGGGGTCTTCGCCCCCTGCACCCCCCACACCCCCCTACTTTATTATTCTCACTCCGAGATCGCACTACAGTGAGGAAAAGGGAATTTTCCCTTACTCGCACTGTAGTCCGATCTACGAAACAGGCACACATAACACGGAAGCGCTTGTCGATGTTAAGTGCTTTCGTGTATGTGTTCGATGTTTTGTGATTCGGACATATGCTAGTCGAGCATGTGTCCGGATCCCAGTAAAACAGTAATAAATGAGTCTTTTATGGAGTAAAATCACATGACTTAAAATTAATTATATAAAAAATCAATCAGCTTAAAGGAGCATATACCTCGTACCTTATTATGTAACTCACATAAGATAGGTGGGAATTATCTGAGAAACGTCTCTCTCTCTCTCCATGTCCTATATACAGTGGATATAAAAAGTGTACTCACCGCTGTTAAAATGCCAGGTTTTTGTGATATAAAAAAAATGAGACCACAATAAATCATTTCAAAACTTTTCCCACCTTTAATGTGACCTATAACCTGTGCAATTCAAATGAAAAACAGACCTGTTAGAGGAAAAAATATAAAAAAATAAAAAACATACAATAAGCTGGTTGCACCCTTAAACTAATAAGCATTCAGTCTTCTTGGGTAGGAGTCTGTCAGCATGGCACATCTTGACTTGGCAATATGTGTCCACTCTTCCTTGCAAAAGTGCTTCAAATCTGTCAGATTGCGGGGGGCATCTCTTGTGCACAGCCCTCTTCAGGTCACCCCACAGATTTTCTATTGGATTTAAGTCTGGGCTCTGGCTGGGCCATTCCAAAAATTGAATTTTCTTCTGATGAAGCCATTCTTTTGTTGATTTGGATGTATGCCTGGGGTCATTGTCGTGTTGAAGGGTGAAATTCTTCTTCATCTTCAGCTTTCTAGCAAATGCCTGAAGGTTTTACGCCAAAAGTGACTGGTATTTGGAACTGTTCATAATTCCCTCTGCCTTGACTAAAGCCCCAGTTCCAGCTGAAGAAAAGCAACCCCAAAGCATGATACTGCCACCACCATGTTTCTCTGTGGTGATGATGTTCTTTTGGTGATGCAAAGTGTTGTTTTTGCGCCAAACGTACCTTTTGGAATTGTGGCCAAAAAGTTCAATCTTGATCTCATCAGACCATAACACATTTTGCCACAAGCTGTTGAGAGACTTGATGTATTGTTTTGCAAATTTTAGGTGGGCCTGGATGTTCTTCTGTGTAAGAAAAGGCTTGCGTCTTGCAACCCTACCCCATAGTCCAGACATATGGAGAATACGGGAGATTGTTGTCACATGTAGTACACAAACATGGTAGAGCCAGCAAACAGTGGACCAAAATCCGTTTATTGAAGGAAGGAGGAAAAAAACATACCGGTTTCGGCCCTTAGGCCTTCCTCAGTGTTTGTAACGGTTACAAAATTCACAATATATATATATATATATATATATATATATATATATATATATATATATATGGGTCTACTTCTTTTGGTCGACAACTTATATGACTGACACTCATTTGGTCGACAGCTCATTTGGTCGACAAACATTCTAGGTGGGGGGCTGTGCCCCCCCCCCCAACTATATACAACAACTCCACAGTCGCACAACAGTGGGGAGGGGGGCAAATCCCAGGGTTTTGCCTTGAATACTTTTTGTCAGCTAAATGAGCTGTCGACCAAATGAGTGTCAGTCATATGAGTTGTCGACCAAAAGAAGTAGACCCATATATATCGCCACCTGCAGTCCAAAAGCAGAATTGCATACATTTAAACATTCATTTTTATTTTTATATGTATTCATTCAACCCAGGGGAAAAAAGTGCACCTCATTTAATAATCCATTTCTTTTCCATTTTGTCTAATATTGCATGCCAACCAGATTTATTAACTGTATTCCGTTGTATAATATCAGTCACAGTAAATCTGAACTTGACATTTGGGTGTTTAATTGTATGTTTGTAAGTCCTAATATCACTAAGATGTTCCGAGATCCTAAATTTGACACATGGTGAAATTTGTCTTGCATAAAATGCTGAACAATTGCATGATGCCAAATAAATCACCCAGTCTGATTGACAATTTGCAAAGAATCCAATAGAAAAAACTTCACCAGTGTTCCTACTAGTAAATTCCTTTGTTTTGCTCATATTATTGCAATGTGTACAGTGGCCACATGGGAAATAGCCCAATAGAGGGCCCCCTTGTAAGGTTATTTGTTTAGATTAATTCACATTCTTGTTGATATGTTTATAGTGGTTGAAAAAGGAGCCCATGTTCCGACCCCGTCAATATGAAAAGTGACATCTGTCATCCAATATTGCCCTAAGTTTGTTATCCGCTAGCAATATATTCCAATGTCTCCGCACACAGTTGATAAGAGTGTCTGTATTTCTCCCATATGTAGTAACCAATCTAATTTGTGAGTTAGATTTCTGTTTATGCTCCTTATATTGTAGTAAATTCTCCCTGTTTGTGTTAGTAGCATACCGTCTTCCTTGAATGATATCACCTTTTTTATATCCCCGGTTAAGGAACCTTGTGGATAAATCTGACTCATAGGTGGTAAATGTGCTTTCCTCTGAACAAATCCTCCTCAGGTGAAGAAATTGTGATTTTGGAATGTTTCTGCAAATATGGGGGGGGGGGGTGAAAGCTGGAGGCATGGAGTAGGGAGTTGTATTGGGGATATTTACGATAGATTTCTGTTGTTAATGTATGATCTACATTTCTTGTTACTATGACATCTAGAAAGGTAATCTGATTAGTGTCATAAGTTATTGTGAATTCAATACCCCATTTGTTTTCATTCAAATAAGTCACAAACTCCTTAAGATATACGATGTCAGATCTCCATACCATCCAGCAGTCATCCAAGTATCTCAGGTATGTTTTTTTTCCTCCTTCCTTCAATAAACGGATTTTGGTCCACTGTTTGCTGGCTCTACCATGTTTTTGTAATTCCTTGATGCCTTTGAGCCGTGCAGTAGCTGTACGTGCAGAGGTCAGATTGCACTTATCTTGGATTTACTCCTTTGCTGTTGGTCGGTGGAATTCTGTTATTTTCATGGATTATTGATCCAAGGAAGGATGGATTTTGGTTCAACTGTGTCACCTTGCAGGACATAAATTTTTATTTTTTGCCCAAGACAGTCTACTATGATTGGGATACTATCCATGAGCGCATCTAAAATATTGACATTGCTAAAGGTACTGTTTTCCATTAAGGCTTGGGCCTCTTTGTTGTGTTTCTAAGACTTGGCATTTGATAAATGTTCATTTATGCAAACTGGTTTGATGGTGTTTATCTTGTGGCAAACTAGTCCTACAAACACAATTTTCCAGTGTTTTACAACAGGGTGAGCATTTGGGACTATCTAACATGAACACACCGATAGGAAGATCTTGCTACTGAAAGCGGATGTTTTTCTTTGATTATATATGCTCGCTTTATTTTTGCTGGAACAGTTGTATACTTTTATGGCCATATAAGCCTCATAAATAATTTTTCAGTACTAGTTCAGCGTTTGATGGAAACTATTGGAACTTTTTCAACATAGGGACATAAACGGAATGTCGGGCTAACAAAATGGATGCTTTTTTATAAAATTCACTTGGTCAGATGAAGAATCTTGGACTATTATGTTTAAATAAATGTAAAACTTTTTCATCAGTGTTTTATGTGAATTATAAAGTTTCATTAATTGTGGCATACAAACGGAAGGTTTCGATATTGTAAGTGGATGACACCCGCTTTGTTTACTGAAATAATTTTGGACTTTCAGATTTATATGGTTTTGGGTAAAAATATTATATATATGTGAGAGTGATGTTTTTTCACTTATTCTTCAGCCTTTTCTGAAGGTTTTATGTAACATCAGAGTTTGATGGTTTGAATGCTTGATATTTGAGGTATGGTAATTGTTCCAAACTGTTTGAACGTGGGCACCTAAACGATAGATACTGGTGGGGATGTTTTTTGGTTTTATGACACCCACTCAGTCTTAATGTGATAGCTTTTGGCCTTGGGACTCTTCCATTATACAGGCAAGTTCTAAGGGCTTTATACTAGTTTTGTTTTTCTTGCAAGTTTCATGCCACATCAGAATTGTTATATTTGTCTTACAGTGGTTATATTATAGTTGTACATCAGATATGATATATCATGGTTGAATGAGATTGAAGGATTCAATGCAGATTGTTAACAGATAATGCAATCTTTATATTCAACATACTTTTTGGTCCACAACAATTTTTGTAAAAATATATAGCCTTATTTTAAGCTATTGGGCCAGATATTATAAGGAAGACAATCATATCATACATTAACAACTTCAGTCTATGTTTGTTTTATCAGGTACCCCCTTTATGAGTCCTGGGTACAAACATATTAGGTTTCAACATTAATATATACAGACATCTTAATACAGTACTGTATTATTAATAATTTCATTTGTGATGTACTAATGAAACGGGAACTGGCTGGTCGTGATATCTAAAGAATTTCTTTAGGTTTACTCATATAATAGATGCAGTTTACAAAGGATATAAGAAATCTCACTGTTGGCCTGAGTGCCCTAAATTCCTAGAGATATTTAGTATCTTAACCTCCTTTGAAAGTGAAGGTCCTGTCCTGGTCATTGTAGGTTTTATAATTGTAACCTAGTTATAACAGTAGCACATTAAATTGTTCTCCCGTTTTTTCTCCCTCTCTTTAGTATTTCCAAATTCATCCAAACTTTATCTTTAGGTGAGGTCCCCTCAGTTTTTTGGTACAATTTATTAAGCAACATTGAATGGTCACATATGTGTTTATTTTTATTGGAATACAGTACTGTATATTTGTACAGGGACTGTTATTGTTCCTTGAGTCATAGTTGATATATATGACCAGGGTGTAAACATAGCACTTGGAATAGGGGTCGATCCTGACTCATTTTAATATAGTAGTTATTATTGTTTACATCCAGTTGGTCTATATTTCATACTTTGTGTGTCAAGTTTCATATATATATACCAGGCTAACAGGGGCCTGTGTAGTCCTCACACTTAAAGATACTTTTTTCTCATTAGATTGTTGGTGGGGACCTGACACTGTTTAGATAATCCAGATTCTATCATCTATTTGTGACCTATTGTATGTTGTAACAGAACTGAGAATTTTATTATGGATTTTACAGAATTACTGAGGGGCCTCTCAGCTGATAGGAATGATCTGGCAGCATTTGGACTTACTAATTTGGGGCAAGATATTAATAAGGAAGCCTTTGCAACAATTAATTGTGAAACTTCCTTTTATAAACTGAATAAAAGTATGAGGGCATTAAGGGCGAACGTGTGGCATGTTACACTTTTTAAAGCCTACTTGGCCAAAGATATATCACCTAGGGGACTAAGGGTGAAGATGCAACCGCTGGTCTCCGAAACTGATTCCATTCTGTTAGAACAATGGGCAGAAGCTCAACATAAATCAGCAATGGAATTTGTTAAAATTTTGGCGGCATGTCATGAGAGGACCATAGACGAACAAATATTAGAAATTACTGATATGTGTAATGATATCAGTAAATTTGAAGGTCAGGAGGGTTATTCTAATAACCTTCAGAAATTGGGATAGGACCTTCTCAGCTGTGAACAGACACTTAAAGATAAAAACATGGGTAAATTTCAGCGGGACTTAAGTGATTATGAAGGGGGGCACCCCTTTTCAAGTAACAAACATGTTAGGTTTGAGCCTTCCCACAGGAAGGTCAATAAAAAGAAGAGATCAAGATCTATCTTGAAAAAAATCAAACAATTCAAGTTGTGATGAATCAGGAGAGGATTCCTCCACGTCTGGTTTACAACATTCTGCCGACTCGCCAGCCTCTAAAAGAAGAAAGTCTCTGGGCCCTTTAGCCAAAGGTACAAACTGGGTGGGAGGAAACACAGGGGTGGAAAGCATGGTAGACCTATTGAAACTAATTGTTCAGAAATAAATAATGTGTTAAACATTTCATCTACAACACTGTCCACAACTCAAATTCTTAATAAAGGACTTAATTTTATTCCTGGTTTCTTTATTTCTGAAGATTCATTTGCTAATGATATCTTTGAGTTTTGCAGATTACTTAACTTGAAACTGTTTTTTCAGACAGAAGGCAATTTAGATAAGAATGCTAGATTCAGATATCATAAATCAACATTTATGCCACCCATGCATCCAATTGTATCCTTGTTCTATAATTCCACTCTCAAAGATTTACATTTTAATTTCAAGGATTCGCACGTCTAACAGAATAATGTGTCCAGGAAGGAGATGGACACTATTGTGGAAATGGCTAACAACAAGAAAGTAGTAATATTTTAACAGCATACAAGGGGGGGGGGGGCAGTGTAGTACAGGATTGGTCAGCATATAATTTTGAAGCAATGCGACAACTATCAGACAGTAGATACTATACACATATGGTGATTGATCCTACATTAGGATTCAAAAAGAAAATAGATGAATTCTTACAACTAGCTAGGGAGGAAGGCATTATAACACAAGATATTCAACATCATCTTACAGTTACAGATCCCTGTAACCAATACATCTACTTCCTCCCTAAGATTCATAAGGACCCAAACCATCCACCTGGTCGACCGATAGTCTCGGGCAGAGGTTCTGTTACAGAACCATTATCTCAATTTCTGACATTACATATGAAGCCCTTGCTCCAATGTGTTAGAGCAAGAATACAAGATGCGACTGAATTCCTCCGGATAATAACAGATATGCAGCTTGAGGAAGGGTGGTATTTGTGCACTTTGGATGTTTCTGCATTATATACCAACATCCCCCATTGGGCTGGCCTAGATGCTTTGGAATATTGGTTAACAAAGTCAGAATTATACCCCCCAGGTTTCAATACACTGTTGCTATGCATGGCGGAACATGTGTTGACCAAAAATGTGATATTCTATGGCAACAAATGTTATTTACAGACCAAAGGCATGGCCATGGGGGCCTCATTTCCTCCTATATACGCAGACCTTTTTATGGCGTACATTGAAGACCAAATCATTTATGATAAAGCCCATAACATCTACATTGATGAAATTGATATATGGAGGAGATACTTGGATGATTGCTGGATGGTATGGAGATGTGACATTGTATGTCTTAAGGAGTTTGTGAAATGAAAACAAATGGGATATTGAATTCACGATAACTTATGACACTAATCAGATGACCTTTCTAGATGTCTTAGTAACAAGAAATGTAGATCATACATTAACAACAGAAATCTATCGTAAATATGCCCAATACAGCTCCCTACTCCATGCTTCCAGCTTTCACACCCCCCCCCCATATTTGCAGAAACATTCCAAAACCACAATTTCTTCGCCTGAGGAGGATTTGTTCAGAGGAAAGCACATTTACCACCTATGAGTCAGATTTATCCACAAGGTTCCTTAACCGGGGATATAAAAAAGGTGATATCGTTCACGGAAGATGGTATGCTACTAACACAAACAGGGAGAATTTACTACAATATAAGGAGCATAAACAGAAATCTAACTCGCAAATTAGATTGGTTACTACATATGGGAGAAATACAGACACTCTTATCAACTGTGTGCAGAGACATTGGAATATATTGCTAGCAGATAAACTTAGGGCAATATTGGATGACAGATGTCACTTTTCATATAGACTGGGTCGGAACATGGGTTCCTTTTTCAACCACTATAAACATATCAACAAGAATGTGAATTCATCTAAACAAATAACCTTACAAGGGGGCCCTGTATTGGGCTGTTTCCCATGTGGCCACTGTAAACATTGCAATAATATGAGCAAAACAAAGGAATTTACTAGCAGGAACATTGGTGAATTTTTTTCTGTTAGATTCTTTGCAAATTGTCAATCGAACTGGGTGATTTGTTTGGCATCATGCAATTGTTCAGCATTTTATGTAGGACAAACTTCACGCTGTGTCAAATTTAGGATCTCGGAACATCGTAGTGATATTAGGACTTGTAAACCTACGAATGCACTATACAAACATACAATTAAACACCCAAATGCCAAGTTCAGATTTACTGTGATTGATATACAACGGAATACAGTTAATAAATCTGGTTGGCATGCAATATTAAACAAAATGGAAAAGAAATGGATTATTAAATTAGGTGCACTTTTTTCCCCTGGGTTGAATGAATAAATATAAAAATAAAAATTAATGTTTAAATGTATGCAATTCTGCTTTTGGACTGCAGTTGGCACTGGACCACTCTCTCTCTCTCTATATATATATATATATATATATATATATATATATATATATATATATATATCTTGTGAATTTTGTAACCGTTACACTGAGGAAGGCCTAAGGGCCAAAACCGGTATGTTTTTTTCCTCTTCCTTCAATAAACGGATTTTGGTCCACTGTTTGCTGGCTCTACCATGTTTTTGTAATTCCTTGATGCCTTTGAGCCATGCAGTAGCCGTACGTGCAGAGTTCTGATTGCACACATGTAGTACACAGCCAGTACTTGGCAGAAATTTTGCAACTCCTTCAGTGTTGTTGTAGGTCTCTTGGCAGCCTCCCTGACTAGTTTTTGTCTGGTCTTTTCATCAGTTTTGGAGAGATGTTCAGTTCTTTGCAGCTTCACTGTTGTCCCATATTTTTTCCACTTTTTGATGACTGTCTTCACTGTGTTCCATGGTATATCAAGTGTTGAGAAATTTTTTTTCTACCCTTCTCCTGACTGATACCTTTCAACAATGAGATCCTTTTGATGCTTTGTAAGCTGTCTGCGAACCATGGCTTTTGCTGTTAGCAGGCAACTGAGTAAATGTCAGGAAAATCCTACTAGGACAGCTAAACTTTATTTGGGGGTAATCAGAGTATCTTTAATTGATGGCAGTTGTGTACGTGAATGCTGTAATTAAATCAAAAGGTGCTTCAACAAAGTATTAGATTGAGTGTACACATTTATGCAACCAGCGTATTGTACATTTTTTATTTGTTTATATTTTTCCCCTAACAGATTTGTTTGTTTTTCAATTGAATTGTACAGGTTATAGGTCACATTAAAGGTGGGGAAAGTTTTGAAATGATTTATTGTGATCTCTTTTTTTTTTATATTATGAAAACCTGGTATTTTAACAGGGGCGTGTACACTTTTTATATCCACTGTATGTTGCAAGCAAAATTTGTGTTTTAACCTATTTGTTCTGATGCTGTTTGTTTTCTGGATGTGTAAAAGGTTAATCAAAACAGGGTCCAGGGATGCTCTGTATAATACCGAGTCAAGAGACCGGGTTTTGAGGTGACAAAACGTATGACATTGCATTTACTCCCTGTATTCTGTTTGTAAGGAACCTTTGTGGGTGCTCCAGTTGCTGCATGTGTCTGGTGAGGTACTTACCAAAGGGGGCATTATACTCTATGATGGGTCTGATGTGGGCTGAGTACAATGGGATGATGACCTCCCTGGACCTAGATGCCATGCCCTTGCTTGTAAGTTGACATACAAGTATTTGTTTTACTACCTTGGACACATGCTGATTGAAGGCTAAGTTACTCTACACTAGTTCCCAGATCCCTGACTGTTGAATCAACTTTATGGGTGTTTTATTGATGACATAGTTACCCAAGGTGGTAGACTTCCCAAAAGGTACTATAATGTAGCTCTTGGTGTTGAGTTTTAAGCCATGGCTTTGGCATCAAAGGGTGTTCTCATCTTGGGGGGCTTCATTGACTGCTCCCAGTTTGCAACCACCTGCGAACTTGGTCAGCTAAAGGCCTTTGACATTGGCTTTGACTTCCAAGAAGTAGATGCCAAAGAGGTTACCCCAGCACAGAGCCCTGCGGGAATGCAGTAGAGACCAGCCTCTTTCTGGAGGTGGCTTCACTGATTCTAACTTTCTTGACCCTGTCAGTTAGCCAGCTAGCTATCAAGCATGTTATAAAGGGGTTTATACCTAGTTCTATAAGTTTATTGACAATGCCCGAGTGGAATATTATATCAAATATTTTAGCTAGATCTAAGTAGGCAGTATATGCACCATTTACCCCTCATTCATTGTCTTAGTGACCTTTTCAAAGAAGTCCACCAGATTCAGTAAGCATGACCCTCCCTTGACAAAGCCAAACTGGGATGGATCCAGTGTCTGTAGGTCTCCTGTGTCCTTGTTGATGATTTCCATAATAATTCTTTCCATGACTTGGCAAATAAGACTAATGGGTCTCTAGTTTCCAGGATCTGTTGAAGGTCTTCCCTTTTGAAGGGGGATAATCATCGCAGTCCTCAATTCACATTGTAGCCTGTTTTGAGGCTATAGTTAAATAATAACTCCAGGTGTCTTGATTCCAGAGGCATCTATAGATGTTATCAGGGCCCACTGAGGCATATGACAAGGTCCCAAGAAAGCTGATCTTGGGCAGTACTGCGGTGGTTTGAAGTCCCAAAAACATTGATAGAATTAGTGCAGGCTATGTACAAGGACCCAAAGACTCAAGTATGGACAGTGTTCGGCGTAACAGAGGGGTTCCCAGTGGGTGTGGGTGTACATCAGGGTTCAGCTTTGACCTCACTGCTGTTCATACTGGTGAATGGACTACATTAGCAAACAGGTTGGAGGGGACGGGTCAACAAAGCTACTGTATGCAGACGATGTGGCAGTACAGGCAGACTTTGAGCTAGAACTTCAGTAAAGGATAGGAGAATGGAATGCATATCTGAAGAAACATGGGATGAAACTAAGCACAGATAAGACTGCGGTAATGACAGCAAATTGGGGAAATCAGAAGAAGCTGAGAGTAGAGATAGAAGGGAAGGTAGTGGAACAGGTAAAGAGCTTCAAGTTTCTGGAAGGAGTAGTTGAGGAGAAGGGTAGTCTGAATGAAGAGGCCAGAGCTAGAATCAGAGGGGCTGAAGCCAACGGGCATAGAGTATCAGGTGGTCTATGATAGAAGAATGCCAAAGAAGCTGAAAAGTAAGGTGTATAAGACAGTGGTGCGAGCAGTATTACTGTATGGTAGAGAAATCTGGGCAGTAAAGGCAGAACAGTTGAAGAAGCTAGAGGTGATGGAAATGAAGTGTTTGAGAAAGGTGATAGGATGCACACTGTGGGACAGACGAAGAAATGAGGACATAAGAGCAAAAGCCAAAGTAGCTCCAGTTGCAGAAAACATCAAAGAGAACAGATTACGGTGGTTTGGGCATATGTGTAGAAAAGCAGAAGGCAATCCGGTAAGTAAGATTTGAAACGCAGGAAGAAAGTAAGAGGAAGCGAGGACGTCTAGCAAAGAGGTGGATGGATCATCTGAAGGAAGGTCTGTGACAGGCACGAGTGTTGAAGAAGGCAGGAGTGTGGCACTGAATCGAGAGTTGGCAACAGTTAAAGTGATACCCCGACCCCATGTAGAAAAATGGGAAAAAAGGAGGCTGACTGAGGCTGTGTAGTTTGCTTAAGAGAATGCAGTCAGTGCATACCTACCTAGTTATAACTAAAGCAGTTATGTTTGAGGGTATTTTTGCTAGGATGGCTGGGAGTGAGTGGGGGATGAAGGTGGAACTGAATTTGTCTGCTGGCAGGTTTGCTGTATCACCAGGCTCAGTGAATGTGGCACCATTAACCACCAGTTGAGCACATTGCTGTGTGCTTTCCTTGACGTTTTTGACATAGCTGTAGAAGGCATTATGGCTATCTTTCACCTGGGAGGCTATCTTAACTTCAAATTTCGCTTTACGTGACCTAATTAGCCCTCTTGATTGCCTATTTACTTTGATGAGAGAGTTTTTGTCTTTATGGAAATGACCTTCCTGAATGTTGCCATCATTTTTTTCCTTTTGTTGTCATTGTATATCCTGTTTAATTTGGGATGCCACCAGGGTGGTCTGTTTCTAGGGCTAGTCCTGGGCTTACTTCTGGTAGGTACAGCAGCCTGTGTGCAGTCATTGATGTGATTATACAGTGTCTTCTTCCCTTGGACTTTATAGGCTTATTGGTTTCAGGATAAGTATGCTTCTTTTGATCAGGAAGGTCCTGAAGGTTTAATCCTTTCTGATGCTAATGTCTGTCCAAGGGGTTAGCCAGTCAGCAACCAGAGAGGAGAAGTGGCAGAGAGTCTGAGCTTTGTGAAGCTGGATGTCTGTTGTTTCCAAGGCAAGAAGCTACCCATAATACATCAAGCTACTCAGGAGTGAGGAATTCAGACATCTACTGTTATGGTAAGTGCAACTTACACAATTACACTTTGAATTTTTAAAGCTGTACTTAAAGGTTTGTACAATGGCAAGCCTAGAATCCCTACTCGGGTGGGGGGCATTGCATTGGAAGGACAGTCCAAGGCGCGTGGTCTTAACTGGAGGCCCATCTGCATATCAATGTCCTGGAGATGAGGCCAGTGCTGTTAGCATTGCAAGCTCTTTATGCCCATCTCCCCCTAGGGACGATTGCCATCCAAACTGACAATATGTCGGTAGTCTGGTATATCAACAAACAGGGGGGAACCAGGTCTTACCCCCTTTGCCACGAAGCCATGAGATTGTTGGAGTGGGCAATTTCCACCAGCTGTTTTCTGGTGGCAATGCACATTCCAGGGAGGACCAACATTCTAGTGGACAGGCTCAGCAGGTCTATCCTGATGCCTTATGAGTGGTCTCTGAATCCTTCAGTAGCAAAACAGATCTTTCTAAAGTGGGGTCAGCCTTGCTGCGATCTCTTTGCCTGTCCTTCCAATGTGACGTGTAGCGAGTTTTTCAATCTGAACCCCCCTCCATCTGGTGGGGGGGGGGTCCCCCAGAGTTGCTACTGAAGCTAAGATATTGTGTCAGGTTGGGTTGCTATGGTGGGCAGCTAACTCGATCTGAGGGGAGGAAGAGAGACAGGGATATTATGGATATGGGAGGAGCTTGGAGCTCAGATCAGATGCTGGAGAAATGCGGCCAAGTCAGATCCATTCCAGATCCATGTCCCACAGGTTGATGACAAATGAAGAACAACTCTGATGGAATGTTGTGGTGAGTACATTACTTATGTTATGTTGTCCTATCTCACAGTAATTCTTCCTGGCTGGGTTCAGAACAGAGCATTGGTTCCATCTCTGCCAAATTCAAAAGATCGAACTTCCACTGGTTGAGGCTAACCCCCCCATCCCATGATGCATCTGGTAAAATCCTCAGATCTCATTAGCCGCTCAAGCAACCGGGATGTCTTCAACTGGCTTGTTTGCTAAGTAGATTTATTTAACTTACTTCTGCAGTTTTTTGGCAGCTTTCTGTCTTATTTTGTACTATAGAGTTGGTTAAAACCCCCTCTTTGCTTTGACGTGTCATTTTTTTCCCTTTGTGTCTGTGAGAAACCCGTTTAAGTTAGCAGCTAGTTTAACTTAGAGGGCTGCTTCCCTCCCTGTGCCTTCCCTTTCCTTGGAGATTCTGTTTTAGAAAATTCTCAATATTTTGTGTGAGGCTTTTCTACTATTACTTTTTAGTGTATCTTTTAGTAGTTAGATCCGTTCTCTGATTTTTTTTTCTCTTAACAGCATCTGCTGAAACCTTCTTTGGGTGTGGTGTTTATGGCAGTAGGTTCCTGTTTCCTTGGAGCTGTGTAGTGTTAAACCATCTTTTACTTACAGTTTAACAACCTTTTTTTTTTTTTTTTTTTAATCTGTGTGTCTTTCAACTTAGTGTGTATTAGTAGGTTCTCTTTGGAGCAGTTTATAGTCAAAGTATATATTTAGAGATTCACATAGCTTCTTCCTGTTAATATTTTATACCTTGTTTTTTGAATGTCAAAAGAAAAGGAGAAAGAGCCTATAGAACATAGGCAATCTGGGTTTAAGAAGTACGATCAATGCACTCAAATGATGTCGATTACGGATGGACACACTAGTTTTGTATATTGTTTGGGTGTCATCCACTTACAAGACCCTTGAACGATTTGCCAGGGGTTCAGCAGCAGGGTCCTTCAAGAGCGTAGAAATAAATTGATGGTCAGGGGGTTGTTGAAAGGTCCTTTCCAGGAATCTTTGGAGGGATCTCAAAGCTCCAAACCTCCTCCTCCTTCTTCCCTTACAGGGTCCAAAAGACATGCTACTTCGGCTCTGGATTGAGAGCCTCCTAAAAAAGTTACTGCTTTGGAACCGAGGGCTCTTGGTTCTTGCAAGACAAAATCAACCTCTTCAGCCCCATCAGTATCCTCGGAGCTGATAGAGTTACCAGTTAGGAGATGGTCTCCTGTTTTGAAGCCAATATCTCCAACATTGAGAATGCCCATTTTGGAGAGGGCCAGATCTCCTTCAATATCCTCCGGTTTTTCCAGGAGTTTATCTGATGACGATGTGGAGTGGGTGGTGAAGAGATTGCTTAAGACTCCGGCGCTGGCAAAAATTTTATCATCTCTGACCCTAAAGGATTTGGGACCGTCCAAGACACCAATTTCGATTCCTTCTCTGACCCTGGTGGTGGTTTTGGAGCCAGAGAGTATGGATCCGATAGCAGTGGAACTGTTGGTACTGGGACCTCCTTCAGGAGCATCGGTTCCAGCTTCTGCTACAACGTCTTTAGGTCCTTCGGATCTCGAGGTGTCTGGGAGCCAATGCTCACCTTTTGGGTCCAGGGAGGGGAGTCGGCTGAACAGTTGCCCGAGCAAACTCTATCCCTCGGTGAGGTTGAGCTCAGTTCCTACATCTGCTTCTGAGCCACCCGCTCCACCTTAGAGTCTATCACCAGCATCTTCGGAGCGGTGGGTCTCTTCGGTCTGGAGTAAGGGGCCTTTTGATCTGATGTAGAGTGTGCTGTCATCCCAGACAGCTGTGCTTTCAGAGCCATCTTCTCTTCCCTCACAGGCACCATTGTTCATTTCTTCTTTGCCCACTCCCCCAAATGTAGAAATCCACAGCTCCAGGAAGCCCCTGCGGGGCAGCATTGTCTCCCCCAAAACTTCTCCAGAGTATCCCTCTGAGGAAGTCCCTCAGAAGAGGCTGTGCAAGAAGGAAGCACATAGATTCCCCTGAGTCAGTTACATCAGACACTGATCTGGATGAGTCTGAAGGATCCCCATGGTCCCTCTCTGAGGATGTCTCTCTTGCTGACATCCTTTGAGATCCTGAAATAGAAGGGTGGCTGGAAGCTCACTAACCCTTCAAAGAGTGAATCGGTGTACCTGGAGGCTTTCGGATCTCGCCCTTCCACCTCCTGGGTGACTCCCCCCTACAACTGGCTCCTTAATGCTATTTCTAGAAAGGCCTGGCTTCCCCTGATACAGTGGAACCTGTTCTGCGGAGGCCCACAAAAATTTATCACTGCCCCTACAGAGAGGGAGTTCCTGACTAAAGGCATCCCTGTAGATGCGATGGTGGTGGCTGCGGCCACTAAGGAGGAGTTATCAGAGACCTCCTCAACTGTTTATCCTCCCAGCAAAGAGTCATGGAGTATGGACAGATATGGAAAGCGTACCTTTCCTTCAGCGGCCTTTACCCTGTGGTTGCTGAATTATCTGACCCATTTTACGAGACTTCAAAGGGATCTCCTCAAAGAGATAGGAGATACCCTTCAGGGTACTGTAGCTTCGGGGACCACAGACAAAGTTACTTTGCAGCTCTACACCCTCAATTCTACTGTCATTTCTTCCATGAGACTGATTTCATATGCAGCTGATGGAGAGAGCAGAGCAGTAGCTACAGTAATTTCCCAAAGGAGACATTCCTGAATGCATCTTTGCTGGACCCTTCAGGTCATCCTTCACTAATGCCCCCCTTTGATGGTTCTTCCCTTTTTTGGACTAAAGGTGAAAGAAACTGTGATCAGGTGCAAACAGGACGGAAAAACCTTGTCTGCAATTGGAGTCTGTTTTTCTGCCCCATCTAGACCCTTATCCCAAAGGTCAGAAAAGCGGTTAAATGTGGTTCGGCAAGTCCCAAAAAGGTTTTTCTGATGCACGTGGTGACACTTCCCCCAGGGGCAGAGGGGGAGGTGCTAATGGAAGAGGCTGACCTCATGGCAGAGGGGGTCTGCAAAGTCAGCGTGACAGAGATACATTCTCTGGCAGGCCCTTCCAGCACTTCTGAAAGGAGGTCCGCCTGCTTTTCTCTGGAGGCAGTCGGGGGATGCTTGTCACTGAACCCAAACGCCTGGCGAGAGATCTCTCAAGACAAATGGGTACAGACGGTCAAATCCAGAGGATATTACATCCCCTTTTCTACTCCCCATCCCACAAAGAAGTCCATACCAGACATTCCACCCAGTCAAAAGGACTATGCAACACAAGAAATATTCAAGTTGCTAGAAAAAAGTGTCATCCAAGATGTCTCTGCAGACCAGATTGGATCCGGAAGTTGGTCAAGGTTCGTTTTAGTACCAAAAAAGACAGGGGACTGGAGACCTATTCTGGATCTCAGCAAATTAAACAAATTTGTGAAGAAGCCAAAGTTTCAGATGGTGGCACTGCAGTCATTATTCCCTTTATAGGGAAAGACGATTGGATGTGCTCGATAGATCTCCAGGATGCGTATTACCACATAAAAATGGACAAGTGTTCCACGAGATATTTACGCTTTCAGCTGGGAGCAAGTCATTACCAGTTTTGAGCCCTGACCTTTGGTCTCACTACAGCCCCCCAGAGTGTTCACCAAATGCATGGCAGTAGTCATGGCTCACTTGGGACATCAGGGATTCCAGGTGTTTCCATACCTAGGCAACTGGCTCCTGACCGCAACCACCAAGCATCTACTTTTGCAGGCAAGGGATGAGACTGTGTCTTTGCACCAGGCTAGGCATTATAGTAAACTTAAAAAAAATCTGCCTTGTCGCCTTCACAGCATATTACTTTCTTAGGTACAGAATTGGATTCAAAGCAGATGCTGGCAAAACTTACCTTTGAAAGAATTCAGTCCCTTCATTGTCAAGTGAAGATATTGATATCAAAAAGAATGGTTCAAGCCAGGATGGTGTTACAAGTTCTGGGTACCATGGCAGCCGCGATTCTTTTAGTTCCCCTAGCACAACTGCACATGCAGGTTCTACAGTGGTTACTCTTTACCCAGTGGTCCATGGAGGATCTTCCTCTATCACACCAGATAATCATTACAGAGTCATCCAAGAAATCTCTCCTCTGGTGGTTACAGACAAACCAGTTGTACCTAGGCCACTCCTTTGTTTTTCCACAACCAACAGCAGTACTGACCACGAGAGCGTCCCTGATCGGGTGGGGGGGGCATTATCTGGGTATGACAGTCCAAAGTTTATGGCAGGAACACGAGAGCCACTTGCACATCAGTGTCCTAGAGATGAGAGCTGTGCTGTATACGTTGCAGGCATTTCAAGACTCTCTTCCCATAGGAGCAGTTGCAATTCAAACAGGCAACATATCAGTGGTATGGTACATTAGCAAGGAAGAACCAAGTCGTATCCCGTATGTCGAGAGGCACGGGTATGGCAATCGCTTCTCAACATTTTCTGATAGCAACGCACATCCCGGGGAAGTCCAACGTGATAGCAGACAAACCCACAGAGCTATAATGTTGCCTCACGAGTGGTCCCTCAAACTAGAAGTTGCGGGAGAGAACTTCCGGAAATGGGGCCAGCCTTGCTGCCATCTTTTTGTCACCTCCATGAATGCCAAATGCAGCAGCTACTTTGCCCTCATTCCCCCTCCGAGGAAATCACCAAGGGTATGCACTTGCCCGCGATTGGCCCCCGGGACTACTTCATGCCTTCCCCTTCCCCTTAATACCCAATGTATTACAGAAAGCCAGCATGTTGAAAAGCACTATGATTCTCATTGCACCTTACTGGCCTCGACAAGTCTGGTTCCCTTTCTCTGGACCCACTTACTGGAGGAACTGTGGATTCTGGACCCAGTTCCAAACCTTTTGACCCACTTATCAGGATTGTTCCATCCATCCAAACACTCAAGTTGACAGCATGGCTGCTTCAATTCCACGTTTAGCCAGGTGTTACAAATTTTCCCCTGCAGTTAAACATATCTTAGTCTCTTCCCACAAACCATCTACGAGAAAACTGTATTCATGTAAATGGAAAAGATTTTCTTATTGGGCTGTTAAACGCAATGTAGAACCTTTTACGGCCCCCTATTACTGCAATTCTAGAATTTCTGTCCAAGCTCTTTGACGAAGGAGCAGCAGCAGCCACTATCAGAGTTCAGCTGGCAGCTATCTCAAATTTTCATACTAGTGAGATGGGAATGTCTATAATCTCTCACAGATTGCTTTTCTGAGAGGTACATTCTTGCTCAGACCCCCGATCAGTGAACCTCCCACTGCTTGGGACCTTAATTTTGTGCTATCTCCATTGGTTTTGACATCCTTTGAAACCGCAGCATCTTGTGATGTGTAGTTTTTATCCTGGAAAACTCTCTTCTTGGTCGCTATTACTTCTGCCAGATGGGTGTCAGAACTTCAAGCTTTCTCTATACTGCCACTTGTATAGTTTTTCACAGAGTATCCTTAAGAACTTATCCCTCATTTCTACCCAAGGTTTGTTCAGAAAACAATCAGTAGTGATTTCGACATCTTGCACTTTTCAGGCTAGGCTCCCCATGGATGCTATTTGTGCAGCTGCCCCATGGGTGAGACCTCATACCTTTATTACTCATTACAAAGTAGATGTGGCCTCCTGGAACAGGTCTTCTTTGGTTGCACTGTATTGAGAAGTCTCTTCTCCTGAGCCACCCTAGGTTAAGGTGCTAGAGACGCTGTCCCAACCAGCAAGAATTATGGCAAGATAAGACAACATAACATTAAGAAGTTATATATTAAGAAGTTATATGCTCACCATAACGTTCCATGTTTGTTGTCTGTCTTGCCTATATTCTTGCATCCCGCACACCTTCCCCCTCCTTCATGCCTGGAGGATAATCTTATTGCTATGTATATAGTTATGTATATAGTTATGATGGTTTGGAGTCTTTGATTATCCTTTCTAGATAATTGGTATGTTGTACTATGTGAGCATACTAAGTTAGTGTTTCATTTGCAAACAATATGTGGGGATTTTACCAGATGCATCATGGGATAGGGGATTAGCCTTGAGCCAGTGTAAGCTCTCGAGCTTTTGAATTCGTCCGAGTCGGAACTGATGCTCGATTCCGAACCCAACCAGCAAGAATATAGGTGAGATGGACAACAAACATGGAACATTATGGTTAGTACATAACTTCTTATTTTCATTTAGCCCAACTGTACTTGGATAAATGGGTTCTGGCTGGGGAAGGTGGTCATGATCTTGGACGTTATGTTTGGAACAAAGCATTGTGCTGGCCTTCTAAGTTTTTAAAGAGGTACTGGGTGCATCTTCAGCTCCATAATGGGGTGTGGGCAAAAGCTGTATGTTTTTATTTTCACTATTAAAAAATTATCATGTGCTTTCATTAGCACAGGTACTTGTCCTGGTTATTTTTATCTCTGCACTTGTTTTTTTATATGATATATTATTTGGGTTTATACTAAATACTCTAAATGTTTTGCTATTTGCATTGTCTGTCATATTTTCTTTTTCATTTCAGCTTCCAGTTGTTTCATTCAGCATTAATAATTTACCTTTTACTGACCCAATGCTGTCTGTTTGGGCTCAGCTGGTAAATCTTGCAGGAAGTAAAACTGAAAAACACAGAATGAAGAAATCTTCCAGCCAAGGACTCGCAGGTAAAAACAGTATTAACCAGCTATTAATGCAATGGAGTTCGTTCTTGGTTACGTTTTAATATTCTGAACCAAATTGTGGTTGTAAAAAAACTGAGTACTAGTTCCTCTTATATGGTATCTAACATCAGTGTCCCCTCCTTGATGCTTACTATTACGGGGTTCATTCTTTTCATTCTCTTAACCAGTTATTCAAAACATCCGTACTCGTGCATGATGTGCCTACCATTACATCACATGCATTCTGCATAAGTGCGCCTAACCTGTGAACTTGACACCTCTTTTCTGCTGTTTATGTAGTTCCGATCTTGATTTTGATGCACATCACTATGAAGTTAACATGGTTAATGCCCAGATGTAGAACAACTAAGTACATTTGTGGATGGCAAAATAGTAGCCAAGAACTGCATTGGATTTGTCTTTGTCTTGTGGAGGAGGTGAATGTGATACAATCCAATAAGTGCCACTGGTTCAGCCTTTCCATCTATTGATCCTTTGCCATTGGTGTAGAAAGGTGAAGCCCTGACTACAGCCCAGGCAGTTGGAGTTTGATTCACAGTTGGAGTGCTTAATGACGGGTTGGGAGGGTGGCCTAATGGTTAAGGTGTTTGCCTTACAAACACAAGGTGCAGGGTTTGAGTCTCACAAGGGATAATTGGCTAAGCTTAAAATGGCTCGCAAGGGCAGTTAGCTTAGTATGAGTCTATGAATCTATGTAGGGCAGGGAAGATGGGAGTGTTCATCTTTGTGTAAAAAGACTATAGTTTATGGATGGCTAGTGCCACATTTCTGAGGCTAAAAAGTCTCTGCTGGAGAGCATAAGCTCATCATGATGTGATCATAACTACCCAGAAAAGTGATGGTAGTCTATGGTAATGTGTGGCAGAGAATGCATGCATGGACAAAGGGGGAATATTTGGTCCTAGAAGGTGACATGAGTGCTCATTTGCCACTGGGTGAAGGGGCTAAGCTACGAAAAATGACCTTGTTATGATGAGGATGCAAACTCTCTGATGTTTCCTGCTTGACATCCCCTTCAGATAGCTTTTCTGATAGTGAATCTGGAGGCTGGGGTCCTCAATGCTATGGAATGAGTTATCTTGAGTCTAGTAGGGGGTTTCTTGATGTTCAACAACAGAAAGCGAGAAAGCCCACCAAACAAAATTCCATCAGCAGACATCACAAGAAGAAAATTCTGGCCTGTTTGAATATAGAGGATGACAGTAGCTGAAAGACACTTGTGCAGGAATTAATGGAGGGATATCACTCGGCCCTGTTCCTGAACCAGAGGATCATTACAAGAAATCAAAGTTGGAGAAGGCTGGAGCTTAACTGTCGTAGGAACCTATCCATTGTTAAATTGGCTTTTGTGGACTCTCAGATCTTGATCAGGTGTTAAAAATTGTCCTTTCTAAATATGGAATGGATCCTTCAGTTGTCTGCATCAGCAGACATTGAGAACTCTGGGGGAGAGCACTCCTCCATCCTGGAGGGTGTGTTCTTGTGTGTAGATTCCGTGCTGCTCCGTGTTTGTTAAATTGACTTTGAAGCTGACTGGACTGATCCCCGAGAGTGATCTAGAGTGTTACATAGCTATAAGTTGAGGTTTTACAGGACTAAGGTATCTACTCCTTAATTCCTATCCAAGTCAAACACATATTTTTGACTGAGAGAGTTTTCTGGGTCATTCTGCACCAGGCGTTCTAGCTGAAAGCTTAGATGTCATATGGATGTTGGTCATTTTAGAGCTTAAGATGCAGGGAGTGTCCCTTTAGGGAATATGGTCGGATATCTGTGCCTGCAGCAGTGCAGGCCTCTCATCCACATGTGCCACCCTTGGTGGTATACTGCCTTTCACTGATTTGTTTTTCACCCAGCACCTGGCAAATGACCGTCACATGTTCACTGTTGTGCAAGAATGTACTGGAGCTCTCATGACTGGTAGTAGTGGTGGCTCTGGGATTCCCTCCACCTCAGGCTGCTAGGAGGCAGATAACACAGAAGGTTAGGGATATGACCAATTAACAAGCTGTTTTGTGTAGTCCATAGTTTGAGTCCTTTGGCCTACATTTGCCTCCTGTGTGACTGAGTAAAACACTTAATCATACAGCTCTCTGGAGCAATTGAGAAACTTGGCTGGGCTCCTCAGTGGTCTACTGGACTGCATGCTTTGTAACTTCTCATGAATCTGCAGGTCACTGGTCCTGAGATGAACAAGGATGAATATACATGTCCCACCTCTAACCCACATTAACCCTCCTGTGAAGAGACCTTTGAAGCTCTTGAACTGTTGTGAGCTGGTCTTTGCCCTCTGTTCCTTGTGCATCTGGGAAAGGAGGAAGAAGAGCTCAAGGTCATCTTCCCATGGAACCAGTTCCCACATTAACCCTCCTGTGAAGAGGCCTTTGAAGCTCTTGAACTGTTGTGAGCTGGTCTTTGCCCTCTGTTCCGTGTGCATCTGGGAAAGGAGGAAGAAGAGCTCAAGGTCATCTTCCCATGGAACCAGTTCCCACATTAACCCTCCTGTGAAGAGACCTTTGGAGCTCTTGAACTGTTGTGAGCTGGTCTTTGCCCTCTGTTCCGTGTGCATCTGGGAAAGGAGGAGGAAGAGCTCAAGGTCATCTTCCCATGGAACCAGTTCCCACATTAACCCTCCTGTGAAGAGACCTTTGAAGCTCTTGAACTGTTGAGAGCTGGTCTTTGCCCTCTGTTCCTTGTGCATCTGGGAAAGGAGGAAGAAGAGCTCAAGGTCATCTTCCCATGGAACCAGTTATCAACGGTACTTTTCTGGCAACTTGAAAGCGCATTGAAGCTTCCCTGTGAGTCACCCTCTATAAAGAAGGTTGATACCCTTTAAAAGACCATTACTGAGAGAGACAAGTCCACTAGGTATCCTTAATCTGATTTCTTGTGTGATACTCTTTAAAAAGAAACATCTTTATTCATGACATAGGCAATTTTACATTTGTATAAATGGAAAAAAAATGACATAATTTTAATTGCAAACATTATACATCACAAACCATATTAACATAATTGTAGTTGCAGACATTATACATCATGTCTACTGTATCTAGTCAGTCAAACATTACATAGCTCAGTCAAATCATGCCTTCTTTTTTATCTCGTTCCTCCTCTGTATGTGTTGTTCCCACAATTCCCATCTTTTCCTATGTAATATGCCCCAACCCTTTTCGTGTTTGTCTTTCGGCTTTTCCCGGTTAGGGGTCGCCACAACGGAACTCCGGTCCACTAATGATTGGCAGTAGATTTTCATGAACGCAGAGGTGCCAGCTCGACGTTCAAGCTTCAACTAAGGCACGCCCATTTACGCATGTCTTTCGAACGCCCACCCAACCGCGTGGAGGACATGCAGACTCCACACAGAAGGCACTCCCCGCACTCTAGCCGAGAATCGAATGGGAGAACCTTTTGCTGTGAGGCAACAACGCTGCTGCTGCACCACCTAAAGTTCAAAATTCCATTTGTTTTATCGCTGTTACTATATTAACTACTTCTAATAAAGTTGGTTTAGACTTTGATTTCCATTTTCTCATAATTGCTCTTCTGGCAGCCACCATAATTAGACTCAGCATGGCCTTACTGTGTCTAGACAATTCCAATTCTGTTTCACTCAAAAAAAAAAAAAATTGTTTTCCTTGGTTATACCAGTTTGCTCACCAGTATCTCTGACAGAGCAGTCTGCAGGGAATCTTTAAAATCTGCTGACTCATTACACTCCCAGAAAATATGTTCCCCATTACCTCTTTCTTCCCCATCACACCTCCAACATTTACTGTCCACCTGAGGAAAATTATTTGGGGTCTACTTGGGGTATAAAAATACCTATGTAAACACTTTCTTAAATCTTCTAGACCTTGTTGCATATTTGGGAGACATACATATACCCCCCATTGTTTCTTTGTGAATTGCTCATCTAATCTCTTCCAAGTCCTTTCTAACCTCCTCTGATTGATTGATACAGTTGTCATGCAATATTTTGTATGCTCTTCTAATTATTCCTTTTTTTAGCAGCAGCTTCTGTTCTAGATTCTATTAAAACTCTGCCAGTGCTGGTCTTTCACTTGGGATCCCTCTAGTTCTTTCTCTTTGCCAATACTATGATATCAGTCCTTGATAGGGAAGGCGATCTCTGTCCAGCAGTCCAAATAAATTATTGGTCTCTTCCCATTCTGTTGCATTAACCTCTCTAATTATCTGCTCCCAGTACTTTGGTTTTCTTACCAGTTTTCTGCAATAAATTGCAGCCCCTTCTTGCCTGTTGTCTGTGTCCCTAATTATGGTCATCCCTATTGGTAGTTTCTCGTTTTTCTATTCCCATGTTGGCTTAGTTCTTAGAGTACTCGCTGCTACTTTATGACTATAATATTCTGCATGGTTATTGATATTTTCCGTAAGGATCTGCTTCCAAAATCCCAGTGTCTCATTGTTTCTTGAGGCCCCCCCCCCCCCGTTTCATCATCTTCCCTTTCCAGTTAGAATTATAGGTTTCTGCTTGTGCTATGTTTAGGAGTCTTAACTGTTTAACTCTGTAATACCCCTTCAAATCAGGTAAACACAAATTGCCTAGTTCATTTGGGAGAATCCGCTTATGCCACTTGACTCTTGCAGTCCTCTCCGCCCAGATAAAATCCTTCAGCTCTTAATTGCGATCCAAAACTTCTCCACTGATTGATAAAAATATGCCTGACCTGTGTATTAAACTAAAGGAACTAAAAACATTTTAACTGCTTGTATCTTGCTGTCCATATCCATTCCAATTACTCAGTTTTTGTATTATATTTTGTTTAGTCTTTTCCCATACATCCTTAGCTGCCACACCAGCATCCTTTTTAATGCATACGTCTACGTACTTCTTTTTTCATGTTCCCATAAATATGGATATTGCTGAACCAATTTGTGTGTGGGTACATAATTTACAGCTGTTGCCTTTGTTTTAGTTTCATTAATTTTGTATCCCGAAAAGATTTGAAACTGCCTCAAAATGTTCCACAACACTGAAATGTCCTTTTCTGCTTTTATCAGGTATAAAATATCATCTACAAGTAGAGACAGCTTTTTTGACTACCATACCAGTTATATCCCTGAATTTCTGAGTCTCTTATTTTCTTTGACAGTGGTTCTAAATTTAGTGCAAGTAACAAAGGGCAAAGAGGAAACCCCTGCCTGGTTTCTCTGCTCAAACATAAATTATCAGGGAGGAACCCACCCACTTTAATTTCCACCTCTGGTCCCTCATATATCCTCATAATAAACCTTATATTTCTTTCAACAATGCAAATGCTTCCATTGCCTTGCTCATAAAGTCCCAGCTTACTCTGTCATATGCTTTGTCTGCACCAAGACCCACCAACAACAGTGATATTTTCTTACATTCATCTTCCCTCTGGATCATCAGTATTCTGTTAAATTTTGTTAGATGTTTGCCTCCCCTCCACAAAGCCATATCGATCCATGTCCCTCAATTTTGGCATCACCTTTGCCATTCTTTTAGCCATTGTAGACATAAACACTTAATAATCATGGTTTAGTATTGAAGTGGGCCTGTATCAGTGTGCATCTTATGGATCTTTACCCTCTGTAGGTATAATGGCCACCGCCACTTTCATCCATGATGTTGGTGCTTCTCCTCCTGTTAAAGTACTGTTAAACACAATCTTCTAGATCTTTTATCAGTTTTTCCCTCCTAGCTTCAAACTTCCACAGGAATGCCATCTATTTCTGAGGACTTTCCTGTTTATTGGATGTTCTTCATCTCACATTGCTGCAGTCCTTACACTTGGGTAGTCCGCTGTCCTCGGTCGGCCCGAATATCAAAGTATAAGGCTGACGTCGGTCAAGGCGCATTTGACTGACATCAGGACGTCAGGGTACAAATGCGCATGACCGACGTCATATCCTCAGTCTTTTTTGCCGCATGGTCCGATGCAGAAGCAGTATTGCAAGTGCCGGTTGGCGTTCTGAAATTTTTCGATTTCGGAGTTTCAGACCGAGTCAAAGTTGGCTAAGTACCCCGTTGGGAATATTTTAGTTTTTTCTTGCCTCAGTGGTTTACCGGATGTCAGAAAAAGTGAATAATTGTATTTCTTGTGGGAAACAGATACCGCATAGAGACTATCATACTTTGTGTATTCCTTGTTTAGGGCCTGAGCACGACGTTGTTGGGTGTCGCTCTTATGCTAGATTCAATAAGCGCACTATAAAAAGGAGATTGGATTGTGCCAGGTTAGTCTTTGGGAAGCGGTGCAATTATAAAATGCCGTCGGATGCTCCGACGCCCGCTTCTTCGAAGAAGCGCAAGGACAAAGCAGTTAAGCCTAGGCCAGAAGAACCGTCCGTACCGGACGCCAGTTCTTTAGAGGTGTCGGTGGAGCCGGTGATTCCACCGGAGGTTTCTTTGGGTTCCCAGGGAGAGACTTTGTTATTGCAGGATGTGGCCTCTCAGGAGGCAGGCCAGGGTGAGGGGGCTTCTCAGGTTTCTATACTCCCCTCCCTGCCTAGGGTGGTTAGGCCCTCTCCTTCTGTTTCCAAGGCTTCTCCTAGAGGCAGGCCAGGTTTAGCTTCAGTTGGTGTCACCCCTAGTTCTTCTGGAACTGTGCCCAAGAAGCATATGCTTAAAATGGCAGAAGATTTGATTACTTTGATTAGGGGTTCTTTGCCCCCTCCTGATAAGAGACCTAGGGTGGAGCCTGAGCTAGGGAGTTTTGAGCAGGCTTCGATGTTTCAGAGTCTTCGGCTGAAGACTTGCAGGAGTGCTCTCCTTATTCTGATTCTGATGTGGATGATTCTACTCCTTCTGCTTCTCCTCCTGAGGATTTTTCTTTTTCAGAAACTCTTCATTCCATGAGGGAGCATTTTAAGTGGGAAGGTCAGGACTTCTCTGATTCCAGGAAAAGGCTTAGGGAATTTTGTTTTACCCCAGCATAGGCCTTTGGCTATACCTCCTGTTTTGGATGTAGTGGAAGATGTTTTACAGAGGCTTCTCTTAACCCTGATTCTTTGCCCCCTGCTCCTGTTAAACCGGATAGGTATTACAGGGTGCCTGAAGCTCATAAGTATCTTTTTAAGAGTCCTAGGGCAGACCCAGAAACTGTTAGCCAGGGGCCTAAAGGTGTTAAGGCTTCTGTTGTCAAGAATCCGGTTCCTGCAGATAAAGAGGCCAGGGCCTTGGATAGATGGGGAAAGAAAGTTTATACTTCTTCCACTCTAGCTATGAGGGCTTTGAATTGCCAGTTTCACATGTTGAAATACCAAAACTATCTCCTTTCACAATTGAAGTCTAAGGTTGATGCTCTGGCGGAAGGTATTGATTGTAAAGAGTTACAAGATTTAGTACATGTTTCTGAACAGGTGGGTAAGCATTCTTTGCAATGTGGTTTTGATGCTGTACAGGCCTCGTCTAGGGTGGCTGCCACTGGGTCAGTTCTTCGCAGGCACGCCTGGCTGAGGGATCAAAATTTATCTGACCATGTTAAAACTAGGATTTTAGATGCTCCCTTACAATCTGATGTGTTGTTTGGTTCTCCTGTTGAGGCAGTTTTAAAGAAAATGGAAGACAAGGCTAAGTCTATGCAGACTGTTAAAGATTTTTTGCAGGTTCAGCCTCCAAAGTTTAGTAGAAATTGGCCTTCTAAAGGGTGGACATATCCTTCTTATGATTCCCAGTCTAGGGGTAGATCTAGACGTGGTAGGGGCAGAGCTCAGGGCTCTTTCAGGCCTAGAACAGGGAGTTCTCCTGCACAATCTTCAGGTGAGGGCAGGGGTCAGTCCTTTCGTAAACAGACCCAATGACCTACCTTTTCAGCTGCCAGAGCCTTCTCGTCTGGCAGCACCTTTGGGAGGAAGGTTGGCACTTTTCAAAGAAAATTGGAGTTTAATTACCCAAGACAGATGGGTATTGGATATCATACACCACGGTTACAGATTTTATTTCCATACTTTGCCTCCTTTCAGAGGCATGCCAGACGTTCCTCCTCAACAAAGAATAGAGGCTCACAAGCAAATTTCTCTGTTACTTCAACTAGGGGCCTTACAGCCGGTCCCTATGCCAGAAGTGGGCCTAGGATTTTATTCTCGCCTGTTCCTAGTACCAAAAAAGGGGAACACGTGGAGACCAATTTTGGATTTATCTATCCTCAACACTTATCTGGACATTCCCAAGTTCAAAATGTTGACGTTACAACAGCTTTTACCTCTGCTGGGCAAAGATCATTGGATGGTAACTTTGGATCTCAAGGAGGCTTACCTACATGTTCCTATCAGGCTAAGTTGCAGGAAGTATCTGCATTTTCGAGCTGGGACTTCTCACTATCAGTTCTCTGTATTGCCCTTTGGCTTATCTACTGCGCCCAGAGTGTTCACGAAAGTTCTGGCTCCAGTGATAGCTTTCTTCAGGCTAAAAGGAATACAGATCTATCCTTATTTGGACGATTGCCTGATTCTGGCTCAAGGAAGGGAAGAGCTTCTTCATCATTTGGAATATGTGATAGCAGTGCTAAGATGCCTGGGGTATTCTGTGAACGAAATAAAGTCCAGTCTAGTACCCTCTCAAGACATGTGCTTTCTGGGTGTGAGACTGAATACAGCATCCCAGATGGCCTTTTTGACCCCGGACAAACAAAAGAATCTTTCCCTTTACTTCCATCAACTATCTCATCAGTCCGGGCTGACTGCAAGGACAGTCCTTCAAGCCTTAGGGTTCATGGCATCTTGTATTCTGGTGCTTCCCAATGCCAAACTGCATATGAGGAAGCTGCAATGGTATCTCAAAAATGTATGGACACAGCACTGCCAGGATCTGGACACTGTCATTCAAATAATACCTTGCATTCAAAAGGAATTTTTGTGGTGGGCTCAGGAATGTCACCTAAACAAGGGACTCTCTGTGACCCGGCCAGAGGCGAGTCAGATTTTAACGACAGATGCCTCAGACAAAGCTTGGGGAGCTCATCTAAATGGAAAGTGGATACAAGACAAGTGGCCTGCCAGACTACAACATCTACATATCAATCTGAAGGAGATGTTAGCAGTCCAGTTTGCATTAATAGCTTTCAAGGATTTACTTCTTGCAGGGCAGGTGTTGGTTCTAACAGACAACACAACTGTCATGTGGTACATCAACAAGCAAGGGGGAACACATTCTTATCCTCTATGCAGGCAAGCAATGATTTTGTGGGAGACTGCTCTCAGTTTACAGCTCAATCTTCAGGCAAGGTTTCTGCCGGGAGCACAGAACTCCTTAGCAGATGTGTTGAGCAGCAATTATGGATCCCCACGAGTGGAAATTGGATCCTCATGTATTTCAGAAATTGACAGTGTCATGGGGAACTCCAGACATAGATCTGTTCGCTTCTCCACTAAACCATCAGCTGCCAAAGTTTTGCACGAAAAGGTTTCATCCCACAGCTTGGAAAGTGGATGCTCTTTCTTTCAATTGGAGCAATCTTCATGTGTATGCCTTTCCACCTCTGCCTCTCCTCCCAAAGGTACTTCTAAAGGTCAGACAGGACAAGCCAAGGATGATTTTAATAGCTCCAGATTGGCCTCGACAGCACTGGTACCCATTACTGAGGAGTCTGGTACGGAAGCCTCCATGGCCTTTGCCTTCGATTCCACACCTGTTGTCCCAGGAGGACAGTCATTTGCTCAATGTCAAACTTCACTCTCTTCACCTAACAGCCTGGCATATTCTGTTTTGAACCATAGAGGGTCTCAACTTCCACAACAAGTTTTGAATGTGATTTTGGAAGCTAGAAGGCCTAGTACAAGGAAAGTGTATGCAGATAAATGGAAGAGATTTTTATTTTGGAGTGCAGCAAAGGATTTTGATGTTTCTGAGCCTAATTTAAGTGTGGCTCTTCAATATCTTACTGAGTTACTGGACAAAGGTTTGTCCTTCTCTTCTATTAAGGTTCATGCTGCAGCAATTTCAGCTCACTATGACTGTGACCCACCATTGTTTTCTCATCCTTTATTCAAGCAATTTCTTAGAGGGGCAAAGAATATAAGACCCCCACGTAGAGCTCCTACTCCTGCTTGGGATCTCAATTTTGTGTTGGAGAAACTCACTCTACAACCTTTTGAGCCTGCAGCTACTACTGAGTTGAAATATTTATCATGGAAGACTGCTTTTTTGTTGGCCATTACCTCTGCAAGAAGGGTATCTGAATTACAGGCCCTTATGGCGGTTGAGCCTTTCTTAATTTTCAATAAGGATAGGGTATCTTTACGTACTAATCCTTCCTTTATGCCTAAAGTGGTTTCTAGTGTGGCTTTAAACCAAACTATTCATTTGCCTACTTTTTATGCAAATCCCCAAAATAAGGGGGAAAAGATTTTGCACACTTTAGATGTACACAGGCAGTTGCGATATTATTTGGACAGAACTAAAGGGTTCAGGCAGTCTCAGCAGTTATTTGTTTCTTTTGCTTTGAGTTCTCAGGGCAAGCCTGTGTCAAAACAAACTATTTCTAAGTGGATTGGGTTTTGCATTGCCTTCCGTTATTCCCATCATGGCAAGGAGATTCCAGCTGGGATTAGGCCTCATTCCACTAGGGCTACTGCCACTTCGACAGCTTTTTTGAGGGTGGTGGCAACCAAGGATATTTTGGAGGCAGCTACTTGGAGTTCAGTGCATACTTTCTCCAGGCATTATCACCTACCACTTTACTCTAAATCCAGGGCTGGTTTTGCCACTGCTGTTTTGCAGGGCATTTTGGCAGCTCCTGCTTCCTTTTAGTTTGGCCATCCTCCCTTACCCCTGCTTTGGGATTCTACCCAAGTGTAAGGACTGCAGCAATGTGAGATGAAGAACATAGTACAGTTTTGTACCTACCATAAATGTAGATGTTCGAAGATCCACATTGCTGCAGTCCAATTTACCCTCCCTCCTTCCCCTCTGTAGTTAGAGGTGGTTGTGTGGGTTGGGTTGTAAATATTGTGTATATTGTACATATAATTAGTGCACGGGTGGTTGGTTGTTTGTTTGCTGTCTTTTGGTTTTGACCTTTATTTTTAGGGTCTTCTGACATCTGGGGCAAGAAAAGACTGAGGATATGACGTCGGTCATGCGCATTTGTACCCTGACGTCCTGATGTCAGTCAAATGCGCCTTGACCGACCTCAGCCTTATACTGTGATATTCGGGCCGACCGAGGACAGCGGACTACCCAAGTGTAAGGACTGCAGCAATGTGGATCTTCGAACATCTACATTTATGGTAGGTACAAAACTGTACTTTATACATCACCATTTTTACCTCATTTCCTCGTATCCTTTCTGTTGGTAATTGAGCCTTGTTCTTTCGAGATGGCTCCACATTGAGTAACAGCTTAACTCTAGCTCTCCCAGTGTGAAAACAGAGAAGGCCAGTAGACTTTTGTATTTATGGGTAGATTTCAGTAACTGGCTAGCAAAGAAAAAGGAAATACAGAGCACATGGAAAAAATCATACAAAAACTGAGGAAGAAACACTAACTTGGGAAGGTTCTGCAGCTGTTCATCAAAAAGCAATGTAACCTCGAGAAATAATTTCCAGTAGCCTCCAGGAAGATGTAAAGGCAAATGCACAGAGACCTGCTTAAAATAAATGAAACACAGATGGAGTATATTAACAAAAACACCAAAATTACGGAAAAAAAGGAAGAAGCTTTAAATACCTCCTCCGTCAGATGGAGCTGGCAACTATGCCAAGTTCTACACAAATGCTTTATACAAACACGTGAGCAACTACAGTGACTCGGCTGTACCAGATTGGACCAAAACAAGCTCCTCAAGAAAGACCAAACCTGTCTGGTGGACAACTACCATTAAGAAGCTTTACAATAAGAGGAAGAAACTGCTGTCTAAGAGGGAGTGAGCCCCAAACTGGAAATGCACCCTCCTCTGCTTAAAAAAGCAAATAAGACTCCGTGTGAAGTCCTCAAAGCTAACTTTTTGTCTTTTGGCTTCTCCTGTTAGGTGTCGTTACAGTGGCTCACCGGTCCACAGATTGATTGGCAGTGGACAGTGGAGTTTTTACAGTGTTGAGTTGCCAGCCTGGTGCCCATCCTTCACAAATGACACACACACACCTACTGCATGTCTTTAAAACTCATTGGACTGCAGGAAGGACAGCAAGTCCTCCAAAGCTAACTACAAATCCAGATTAGCTTGCTAACTAAGGACAACCATAAGGTGTTCTTTAGTTACATCTGTAACCTGAAAGGAAAGGCTCAGATTTGTGCCAAACTGGTAGTCAATGATACCACATATACCAATCCGGTCGACATTGCTAACCTGTTAGCCAACAAGTTCTGTGAAAACTTCATTCCCCTTTCCCTGCCACACTTATCCCAAGGCATCCCTACCACCTGTCCTCTACCCTGTGTCTGTAAAGAGCAGGTTGTAAACATCCTCTCTAAGGACAAAAACACAGCATCCATGGGACCTGATAACATCCCAGGCCGTGTCTTACAGGGGCTCAAACAGGAATTAACAACACTGTTGGGTACTCTTTTCAATCATAGTCTAAGCACTGGCTTCATTCCAGCTGAATGGATATAGGCTACCATTATCCCCATCTACGGTACCATTATCCCCATCTACAAAGGTGGTGCTTCCACTTTCCCTGGGAAGTATAGACCTATTAGCCTGACTAGCCTTATCTGCAAGGCCATGGAGAGAATCATCCTGGACCTTACCAACAAAGACATTGAGTCAGATGTTTGGAGGTTACCAATTTGGATTTGCCAAAGGGAGATCATGCCTGTTAAACCTGGTGGACTTCGACAGTCACCAAGGCCCTTGATGAGGGGAAATCTGTGCATACAAGCTTTTGACACTGCCCCCCACTCAGGCATAATTGACAAACTCACCCAGCTAGGCAACAACCCGTATATCATTAGACGGGTTACTAGCTGTCTCACTGATAGAACCCATGTATTCAGAATAGGGGAATCCACCTCCAACAGCAGATCTGTAACCAGTGGTGTTCCACAGGGATCAGTCCTGAGACCTCTACTGTTTAGAACCTATTTCTCCGAAGTGCTCAAACTAAAGGTCTGTGGCTGACCAAGTTTGCTGATGACTACAAACTTAATGCTGTCATACAGTCTCAAATTGATGTCAACATCAAGTCAAGGCCTTAGTACCTTTTTTTTTTTTTTTGCATTGAGTTTATCATCCCTTTTGGTAAGAGTGATGTTTCTGCCAACTACCACATCAGTAACAACACCCTAGGTATGCACGGACTGGTGACAGAGCTGGTCACACAGGTTGACAGCAACCTTACCTTTGATCACCATATCTCCACAGTGGTAAAAAGGGCATTCTATATTGTTCATCTCATAAGTAAGGGCATTGCCTCCAGAAAAAAAGAAGTTATAACCTCCCTGTACTCTTCCCTCATCAGACCAGTGAGTACAGTTTCCCTTTTGGTATGTACCTTTCCAAGCACTTGCAGCAGTTGGAGAGACCACAAAGGTTCCTCACAAAGAAAATTCAAGTTCTTCAGCATCTGTCCTATGAGTATCATCTGAAATCACTGTCACTTTATTCTGTTTCCTACAGACTACTCGGAGGCAGTCTCTGTCTTGCATATAAGGCAATCTTTGACCCAGCTTTATTGGAAATACTGCATATACTTAAGTCAAATGGTACATGGGTTACTCTTTCTAATGGCCTTAAACTGGTATGTGACATTAACAGAACCTGCTGGAGAGGGACAGATTTGTCTCCAAGAGGTTGCCAGACCTTTGGAACAGACTCCCGCTTCATGTCAAGCTGAGCACCTCATTGGCCCTCTTCAAACACAATCTGGACGATTGCATGAGTAACTGTAAACTCACCCCAGGGGTTCCACCTGTGTACCTCTTGGACAGGGGTGATAGGTTCTGATTGTGGAAATAAGGGTAGAACTTGGCTAGGCTTGTAAGGGCCCTAACGTCATTAGCCTAGTAACCTCCTATGATCCTATGAACAGATATTCAGATGAGGTGATAAAGTTGCAAAAATCAGAAGTTGAAATGAAGAAATGACTAAATATGAGACTGCTCAGGAAGAGATATTTGAAAAATAAAATAGAATTAGTGGACAGAGCATGTAGTGAAGACTTGAGGTGTTCAGCTATACCAGAGAAGCTGGAAGGAACAGACTGCATTCATTTTATGAAAGCATAAGTAAGCAGCTGGACTGGTATTCTACAGCAGTTGTTGTTAGTTGAAAGGTCACATTGTGTGTATGCTCCAAACCTGGCAATGAGAAAGCAACCTAGACCTTAAAGTTGCAGTATTACCAGTGAAGGAGTTGATTCTGACAGAACTGTGGCAGAAGGACAGTACTAAAAGTGGGAGACTGCAGAATGTTTGTGGAGAATGATTACTCATTGTACATCAAGCACAAGAGGAGTAAATTCATTCCAGTGCTCAGGGAATGTCGAGAAGCAGTTGTGAGATTCAAACTGCTGTACCCAGCTGTCTTCAAGGTATTCTTCCCTGGAGGGACAAAATAATTTTTTGATGAAGTACATGCTAAGGAGGAAATACAAAAGTTTGTCCAACAAAATGTGAGCTGTGAAGCAGGAGGAGATTCTGCTTCTTTTTCTCTGGTAATAAAGACCGCATTGAGACTGTACCTGTGAAACCTTTTCCACTGTTTTCAGTGCAAAATGTTGGAGAGAAGGAAGGGAGCACAGGAGTTGACTAGAAGAATCAAGAGTACATTGGAAATGAAGCAGAGACAAGAATTGGGAGACTGAGATAAGCAGTAATAAAACCAGTAACTTAATATGGGTTTATAATGCAATAATTATATTTGTGAAATACGGCAGAACAAGAAAATCTGGAAATATTGGATTTTTTCAGAATGTGTTGGACTTCTGGGAAGACTCTAAAGTATATACCCTACTTCATTTCATTAATCTTTAGAAAAAATGCTTTTAGAGGGGAAAAGAGAGGAGAAAGTTAACTAAGTAGAGAGCATTTTTGTTTGTACTATTTTTGTTGTGTATGGTTTTCTCTGCTTGCTATAAAGAAAAGTTTTCTCAGTTATTTTAAGTGTAATGAGGATTGAAATAGGTGCTGCTGTTTTTCCCCATTCTCTCTCTTTCAGTTTTAAGTAATCTAGAAAAGTCCCCAGGAATAGATGCTATTCCTGTGGAAGTTTGAAAGCTAGGAGGGAAAAATGAAGGATCTGGAAGGTTTTGTTTAACATTATTTTAAGAGGAAGAGAAGTAGCATCCTGGAAGAAAGCAGTAACTGTAATGCCTAAAGATGGTAGAGATCTATCAGATCCAGTTTGATATAAGCCCATTTTAATACTAAACCATGATTATAAAGTGCTTGTGTCTATAGAACACCTAAAAGAATGGCAAAAGTAATGCCAAAAATTGATAGATATGGATCAATGTGGTTTTGTGGAGGGGAGGCAAAACATTTGACAACATTAACAGAACATTGATGATGCAGAGGGAAGCAGAATGTAAGAAAATACCACTGATGTTGGTGGGTCTTGATGCAGAGAAAGCATTTGACAGAGTAATCAGGGACTTTATGAGCAGGGCAATGGAAGCATTTGCATTACCTGAAAAAAATATATGGTTGATAAGGAAGGATATATGAAGGATCGGAGGTGAAAAGTAAAGTAGGTGGGGTCCTCTCTAATAACTTCTGCTTGAGCAGAGGAATCAGGAAGGGGTGTCCTTTTTCTCCTTTGTTGTTTGCATTATATTTAGAACCACTGGCAAAGAAAATAAAGGGCTCTGATCATTAGTGATATAGTAAACCTCCAGACACTGCACTCAACCCAGTTTGGTTTTGTCAAGGGCAGATCATACCTACTCCACCTGGTGGACTACATTGAGAAGGTCACCAAAGCAGTGAATGAGGGCAAAATGGTTCACACTGCCTGCCTTGACCTGGTGAAGGCATTTGACACAATACCCCACTCAGGCATTCTTGACAAACTCAATAGGTTGGGTACAAACTCTTATATCACCCAGTGGAGAGCCAACTAGCTCACAGACAGGACCCAGGAAGTTAGAACTGGGAGTCCACCGCTACAGAGAGACCAGTCACAAGTGGAGTCCCTCAAGGATCAGTCCTTGGACCACTCCTTTTTGGCATTTACTTCTCTGAAGTCAAGGCCAAAGTCTGTGGTCTCTGGCTGACTAAATGTGCAGATGATTGCAAATTAGGAGCTGTCATTGAATCCTACATTGACACAGATTTTCTCCAGGAGGGGCTAAGACAGACAACTGGTGTCGGAGCCATGGACTAAAACTAAATGCCAAGAAATGCATAATAGTATCCTTCAGGAAGTCATCCATCCCTGGTAACTATCATATTCACAATGCATCCCTTAGAGCTGACCCAGTAGTCAGGGACTTAGGGACACATAGATAGTAATCTAGCATTTGACCATCACTTGTCTACAGCAGTGAGGAAATTATTCTATGTTGCTCAACTTATAAACAAAGCTATGGCATCTATGTCTTAGGAAGTCATTGTTCCACTGTATTCAGCATTCATCAGACCTATGATTGAGTACAACACCCCCCCCCCTTTGGTATGTACCTAACCAGGCATATCCAACAATTGGAATGTCCACAGAGTTTCCTCACTAAAAGAATACAGGGCTTAAGTAGAAATGTCCTATGCAGACCGCCTCAAGGCTCTGTCCTGTATTCTGTCTCCTACAGGCTTCTAAGGGGAGATCTATGCCTGACATGCAGGACATTGTCAGACCCACTGTAATGGACCTCCTCCTAATCCGCAAAACAAACAGCATGAGAATTACCCATTGTAAAGCCTTAAACTTTGCCTGTGATATAAATAGGACCTGCTGGATAGACAAGTATGTATCCCAGAGGTTACCCCGTCTCTGGAACATGCTCCCCATCCATGTGAAGCAGAGTTCCTCCCTAACCTAATTCAGTTGAAACCTGGACAACATCCCTGGTTTGGCACCTACGTCTCTAATGGACACAAGCAACCTATAAGTGGTTCATCTCCCAAACCCCTGCTTGCACTTATGAAGGGCATCAGAACTTGTCAGAGATTTGGGAAGCATGGCTAGGCTTAAAATGACCCTTGTGGTCATTAGCCTGGTAAACAATATGAACTTATAAGGATATGACTGGTATGGTATTGAAGAAAAGCTGGTGCTATTTGCAGATGTTATTTTATACCTGACAAACCAGACACATTACAGTGTTGTGGAACATTTTGCGACGGTTTAAAATATTTTCGGGATACAAAATTAGTGAAGCTAAAACAAAGACGATAGCAGTAAATTATGTACCTACATATGAATTGGTTTAGCAATATATCCATATTTATGGGGACATAACATGAAGTATTTAGGAGTATGGATTAAAATGATTCTGATGTGTCAGCTAAGAATATGTGGGAAGAGACTAAAACGATAGTACAAAAACTGAGGAAATGGAAACTTTGTTACAGGTATGGATAGCAAGATACAAGCAGTTTAAATGTTTTTAATCCCATTAGTCTTGTACACAAGTCAGGCATATTTTTATAAACCAAAGGAGAAGTTGTGGATAGTAGTTAAAGAGCTGAAGGACTTTATCTGGGAGGGGAAGACAGCAAGAGTCAAGTGGGATAAGCTGATTCTTCCAGTAGAATAAGGCGGTTTAGGTTTACCCGATTTGAAGGGGTGTTTCAGAGCTACACAGTTAAGGCTCCTGTGCATAGCACAAGCAGAAAATTATAATTCAAAGTGGAAAGGGATGATGATGGAACAGGGAGGCAGGGGTCAAGAAACAAGGAGAGACTGAGATTTTGGATGCAGGCCTGTAAGGAGAATAACAATAATCATACAGAATATTATATCCTTAAAGTAGCAAAAACTATCCTAAGAACTAAACCAACACGGGAGTGGAGAAAGGAGATTCTGCCAAAAGGGATACACATTAGGCAAGAGGGGGCTGGAATTGGAGAAAACTGGCAAAGGAACCAAGGTATTAGGAGCAGATAACTTGAGAGGGAAAGATGATAGAATGGGAAGATGCCAAGAATTTATTTCAACTTCAGGTTAGAGATTGCCTTCTCTGTCAAGGATTGATATCAGACTATAGATAGAGGAGAGGGTTTCTAAATGAAAGACCAGCACTGGTAGAGTTTTTAGTAGAGTCAAGAACAGAAGCTACCATTAAAGGAATAATTACTAGAGCATATAAAATATTGCATGATAACTATAAGAATCAATCACAGGAGGTTAGAAGGGATTGGGAAGAGAGATTGGATAAGCAATTCAGAAGGAAACAATGGGAAGATATATGTACATCTCCCAAATATGCAACAAAGTCTAGAAGATTTAGAATTTTTGCTTGGAAATGTTTACATACATATTTTTGTACCACAGTCTGCAGATAATTTTACCTCACGTAGACAGGAAATGGAGGTGTGATGGGGGAGATGGAGGTAATTGAGAACAGGTCTATATCAGATCGTCGAAGTATGCATACTTCAAATCACTAAAGATCGAACTTTAGTGATCGAAGTATGCAAACTTCGAATTGCTGTAAGAAAAAAGTTTTAAAACAAAAGAATGTGCGAAGGGGGGCAGGCCCCCCCGTACCCCCCCACACTCCCCGCTACTTAAATATACCAACTGCGAGGTCGCGCTACAGTGTAGGAAACACAAATCTTCCATTTCTGCACTCTATTGCACTTAAGTGCGATCTCAGCGTTGGTATATTTAAGTAGTGGGGGGTGCAGGGGGCCTGCCCCCCTTCTTTTACACCCTTTTGTTTTTCTTTTGTTGTTTTAAAACTGTTTATGTTATGTAGTCCTATCTCGCCTACATTCTTACCCGTGGGTTCGGAGCCGAATATCGGCTCCGACTCAGCCAAACTTTTCTAGCTCAAAGTCTTCTATTGGCTGGGCTAAGCAGGTATCCCATGGTGCACTGCTCCATATCCCCAGATCTCGTTTGCCGCTCGTATAGCTCGGACGTGGTCTCGCTCTTGGCTGTGGCCAAGTACCTTTTTCTTGTCTTGAGAAAAATTTTTTGTTCATAAACAAAAAGCTATTTTCATAGCTATTGTCTTTAGTGTTGTTTTGGTAGTGTGCTTGTTTTGTGGTATCCCGCTAACTTTTACCTCGGGCTAGGCCCGTTTCAGTTAGAGGACCTAGTCCTTTTGTCCCGTCTGTTCACAAAACCGTTTAAGTTAGAGGTTTGGTTCTGTTCCCTTACCTTGTGGCCATTAACCATTTTAGTTAGAGGTTTTTGACATAGTTTTCTCTCAGTGTGTGTCTCTAGTGTGAGTGTACTGTCACAATTTATAACTGGTTCCCATGTTTTTTTGTGGTGTTGAGCGTCTGTGAGTTTCTTGTCAGACCGTTTCTTAGGTTGTGTTGTTGGTGTTTGTTGTGAAAGATGTCAAAAGATTCCAAAGAGCACAAACCTTCGGGTTTCAAAAAGTGCTCTAAATGTGGGTACAAAATGTCCATCGTCGATGGGCATTCTATTTGTGTCTATTGCCTGGGAGCCATTCATCTGCAGGAGTCCTGCAGTTTTTGCCATACGTTCAGTCCCAGAGTGCTCCAGGAGAGAAAGAATAAGCTGATCTTAAAAGGGACTCTTGAAACCCTCTTTTGAAGAGGCCTTGGATTCTTCTCCCAGTGCTAAGTCAAAATCATCCAGGTCAAAAAAGAGATCTCCGGCTCCGTCAGCTTCATCGGAGCCTCCGGAGTTAGTCACAAAAATTGCATCGACCTCCTCGGCTCCACTGTCCTAGGGGTCGCAGGAGGTGTCTCTGTAGATGGAACCAGCATCTGCTCCAATTATATTGGAACCTCTTCAGAGCCGATCGCCCAGTCTCAGACCAGTTTCTCTGAGAGGAGATCTCGATCTTCCTCCCTGTCCTCCAAATCCTCCAGGACCCTTTCAGATGTGGATGTTAATAGGGTGGTCCAGAGGCTCTTCCAGTCACCGGTTTTGGCAAAATTGTTTTCGGCTCCGGAGCCTGTCCCGACCCCTTCTTCAATCATTCCTCCTCCGAGCGCATCTCTGTCTTCGGAGCCGGAGTGTTCCGTGCCGTGTGATGTTCCTAGGCCGGTTCCGATGGCCCCTCTGGCTCTATTGGTACCGACATCGGCTCTGACCCCGGTGGCTCCCTCCTCGGGGTTCGGGACTCGGGATTCTTCGGTCGGGCCCAAGGGGGACATCTCGGGACATATTTCGGTTCAGAATCTCCCCCTCGGTGCCTCGGCTTGGGGAACTCCGACTCCCGTCAGGGTCTCTGAGGCTGGTCGGTCCTCGGACTCTAAGGGGCCTGCCTTCGAGGCCATGCAGACTGCGCTGGCCAGATCATCAGCTACATCAGGTGGGTCGATCACTCTGTCCCCCACCACTCCGGTGAGAGCCTCTGATCACCGCCTATCCATGGACAGCAGAGCACTAAGGCCTAGGGATACCCCCCACGATTGGTCCCCAACTTTCTGAGGGCCCTTCAGAGTTCGTGCCTGAGGAGCCCCCTAGAAAAAAAACATGCAAGAGGAAACATAGACTCCCAGGATGAGTCCCTCACCTCTGATACTGACCTCGAGGAATCAGAGGGGTCCCCCAAGTCATCCACTGATTGTTTCCTTCTCCGACATCCTGGCGATACTGAAACAAAGAGGTGACTGGCCGTCCAAAGCCCCTTCCGAGGAGGAGTCGGTATTCCTTAAGGCCCTTGGTGCTCAGCCCTCCTCCTCCTCCTGGGTGTCCACACCCTTCGACGAGCTCCTTGATTTGATCTGTCGAAGGGTGTGGGAAAACCCTGATTCTGTGGAGCCTGTACCCAGGTGTCCCAACAAGTTTCTTTCTGCTCCCCAGGGCAAGGAGTTTCTGTCCAAAGGAGTCCCTGTAGATGCCATGGTGGTGGCGGCGGCCACTCAGAAGGAAGTAGCAGAGACTTCTTCCTCCATCCATCCTCCTAACAAGGAGTCTAGGACCATGGACCGGTACAGGAAGCGTATCCTCTCGTCAGCAACCTTTACCCTATGGTCGCTGAACTATCTGTCTCATTTCACTTGGCTCCAGAGAGATCTCCTCAAGGAGTTAGGAGATACTCTTGTGGGTAACGTCCCTGAGATGGTGGCCCAGACTGTTAATGCCCAGGTCTCTACCCTCAATTCCATTGTCATCTCATCCATGCGGCTCATTTCGTATGCAGCCAAGGGAGCGAGTAGGGCAGCAAGCTCAGGAGTTGCCCTTAGAAGGCAAGCCTGCCTGCGCCTGTGTCACTTCGCGGAGGCCTTCAAGTCTTTCACTGACGCCCCGTTTGATGGTTCTTCTTTGTTTGGAACCAAAGTGAAAGACACCCTCACCAGGTGCGAGCAAGAGGAAAAGACCCTGTCTGCCGTAGGGGTCAGTTTTTCCCTTCCTTCTAGGCCTTACCCCAAGGCTCAGCAGGGGGGAAAGATGTGGTTCAAGAAATCATAGAGGTTTTTTCCTGCCGCACAAGGTGAGTCCCCCTCCAGAGGCAGAGGAGGGGGAGGTTATTCAGGGAGACGCCGCCCTAGAGGCAGAGGGGGCCCCCGCAGTTCGGGAGACTGCGATTTCTTTTGCGGCTCTCCCTACTCACGTTCCTGAGGGAGTGCCCGGCTGTGCTTATCCAGAGCCAGTCAGGGGTCGAATTTCGTTATATCTGGAAGCCTGGAAAAGCATCACCCAGGACCGATGGGTATTGCGGATAATTTCCGGAGGTTATCTCATTCCGTTTACATCGGTCCCCCCTTCAATCAGAAAAATCCCAGACGTTCCACCCAGTCAAAGGGATCAAGCAGCCTCAGAGGTTTCAAAGCTGCTAGGAAAAGGAGCCATCCAGTGTGTCCCCTCAGACCAAATCGGATTAGGGACGTACTCAAGATTCTTTTTGGTGCCGAAAAGAACAGGAGACCTGAGACCCATATTAGATCTCAGCCAACTGAACAACTATGTACAGAAGTTCAAGTTCCGTATGGTCACACTACAGTCAATTCTCCCATTGTTGGGAGAGGAGGTATGGATGTGCTCCATCGACCTCAAGGATGCTTACTACCATGTGAAAATGGACAGGGCATCCAGGAGTCACCTACGCTTCCGGCTTGAAGCCAGTCATTTCCAGTTTCGAGCCCTGCCCCAGCCCCCATGGTGTTCACCAAGTGTATGGCGCTAGTGACTGCTCACTTGAGACGTCAGGGATTCCAAGTGTTTCTGTATCTGGACGACTGGCTCCTTACCGCCCCCACCAGGCATCAACTAGTCCAAACCAGGGATGCTACCATCACCCTATGTCAACAGTTGGGTACAACACTAAATTGGGCAAAATCTGCTTTGTTCCCCTCACAGCGTGTCACCTTTATAGGCGCAGAATTAGACACCATTCGAATGCGAGCATTTTTACTGCAGGAGAGGATCAGAGTCTTACAACAACAGATACACATCCTGATGCCCCTGAGGAAAGTGAAGGCAAGATGGGTTCTCCAACTCCTGGGGACCATGGCAGCAACAATTATATTGGTCCCTCTAGCAAGATTGCACATGAGACTTCTCCAATGGCTCCTCTTTGTTCAATGGTCTCTCCAAAAATTTCCACTTTCTCACCCCATTTTGCTCACGGACAGATGCAAACAGGACCTCAGTTGGTGGCTTTGCACCAACAATTTGGACGGGGGAAGGCCCTTTGTTCCACCAATCCCTGTTGCCACAGTGACCACGGACGCCTCCCAGATGGGGTGGGGGGGCATTATCTTGGCAGGACAGTCCAAGGCACGTGGCAAGAGCACAAGATACATCTGCATATCAACGTCCTAGAGATGAGAGCAGTGCTACTTGAGTTGCAGGCACTTCAGAGCATTTTACCTCTAGGGACGATTGCAATACACTCGGACAACATGTCAGTAGTGTGGTATTTAAACAAGCAAGGGGGAACCAGGTCTTACCCCCTTTGCAGAGAGGCCATGCGAGTGTGGCAGTGGGCAGTAACTTCCCAATGGTTTCTGGTGGCAGCGCACATTCCGGGGAAGTCCAACGTGATTGCGGACAGGCTAAGCAGAGCTATTCTGATGCCTTACAAGTGGTCCCTGAATTGCCTAGTTGCAGAGTAAAGCTTCAGAATATGGGGTCAGCCTTGCTGCGACCTTTTAGCCAGCCCCCTCAATGCAAAATGCAGCAACTACTTCACGCTGATCCCCCCACAGGGGGAGTCACCCAGGGATGCTCTGGTTCACGATTGGCCCCCTGGTCTGCTTTATGCTTTCCCTCCATTTCCCTTGCTGTCAAAGGTGATTCAGAAAGCGCAATCCTTGGGAAGCAGAATGATTCTGATTGCTCCACACTGGCCTCATCAAGTCTGGTTCCCCTTTCTTCAACCATACATTGTGGACACTCCTTGGATTCTGGACCCTCAACCAGATTTACTGACACACTTCGGACAGTTCCACTCCTCCCTGATGACCCTTAGGTTGACAGCCTGGCTACTCCACTTCCATCGTTTAGTTAAGCTTCATAAATTCTCACCAGACGTGGTTCACATATTATCTTCCTCTCATAAGCCATCTACTAGGAAGATTTATTTTAGCAAATGGAAGAGGTTTTCTATTTGGGCGCATACCCAAGGAATTGATCCTTACACAGCTCCAATTGCTTCAGTCTTGGAGTTTTTGTCTATGCTTTTCCATCAGGGTTCGGCATCAGCTACCATCAAAGTTCAATTGGCAGCGATCTCTAATTTTCATGTTGCTAATGAGCCTAGTCTCATGGCTCATAGACTCTGCAAGGCTTTCCTAAAGGGTACTCTGGCACTCCTTCCCCCGGTCTCCGAACCGATCATGCCCTGGGATCTCAATTTTGTTCTACAAGCCCTTACTTCACCACCTTTCGAGCCTGCAGTTACCTGTGAATTGAAATTCTTGACCTAGAAAACAGCCTTTTTAACAGCAATCACTTCAGCAAGGCGAGTTTCAGAAATTCAACCTCCATACTTAATCTTCCATAAGGACAGGGTTTCTCTTAGACCAAACCAGTCGTTCCTTCTTAAAGTGGCTTCCGTGTCTAATCTTAATCAATCCATTGAGTTGCCTGTGTTCTTTCCTCGTTTTTCAAACAAGGCAGAATTTAAATTTCATCAGTTGGATGTACACAGACAATTACGTTTCTGTCTGCACCGAACTAAAGATATCCAGAAGTCTGATCAACTATTTGTCTCCTTTTCGGAAAACAAAATGGGGTCCCCGGTCTCCAAGATCACCCTATCCAGATGAATATCTAGTTGCATCTCTTTCGTCTACCACGCAGGAGGAAAAGCTCTGCCATTTCCAATCAAGGCTCACTCTACTCGGGCTGTTTCTACATCTACAGCCTATCAGGCCAGATTGTCAATGGATGATATATGTGCTGCAGCTATTTGGGCTTCTCCTCACACATTTGTTTCTCATTACAAATTGGACGTGGTTTCTAGGGGCAGGTCGTCCTTCAACTCCACAGTTCTCAGGAGTATTTTCCTATGAGCCACCCAAGATGTAGGTGATAGGGACGCTGTCCCATGGGTAAGAATGTAGGCGAGATAGGACTACATAACATCAAGAAGTTATGTACTCACCATAACATTTGATGTATGTAGTCCGTCTCGCCACACATTCTTACTTACCCCCCACCTTCCCCCCTTCCTGGAGGATCTGGAGGTTAGGTTTCTATCTACAGAGTTCCCCTTACTTTAGCTTATTCTTTTATCTGGATGTTGTGTATGCATGGGGTACGAATGAGTATTGCAGTAAAGTTGATCTGGTGATATGGAACAGTGCACCATGGGATACCTGCTTAGTCCAGCCAATAGAAGACTTCGAGCTAGAAAAGTTTAGCCGAGTCAGAGCCGATATTCGGCTCCGAACCCACGGGTAAGAATGTGAGGCAAGATGGACTACATACATCGAACGTTATGGTGAGTACATAACTTCTTGTTTTATAGCAATTCGAAGTTTGCATACTTCGATCACTAAAGTTTGGTCTTTAGTGATTTGAAGTATGCATACTTCAACAATCTGATATAGACCCATTGGGAGCATATTTTCTGGAAGTGCAGTGAGTTGGCAGACTTTGAGGTTTCCTGTGTGATGCACTGTTGGAGATGCTGGGTAGGCAGATCGGTGTGACGGGGAGATGATTTTTCTGAGCTGTGATTCAGAATCGGAATTGCCTAGACATGCTAAGGCTTTGAAGTGTCTAATTATGGTAGCAGCCAAAAAAAGCAATTGCTAGAAAATGGAAATCAGAATCTAAACCAACTATACTAGAAGTAGTGAATATAGTAACAAAGACAAATTAACTGGAATTGAGGTCTTTAGAAAAGAGTGGAGCAAATTACATAGGAAAAAAATGGAAATTGTGGGAATGATGCGTACAGTGGACGAATGAGGTTTAAAACAAGGTGGGTATTAAATGAGCTATATAATATTGTGCTGAAAATTATGTAGATTATAAGAGATGTGCAGTGTTTGCAACTGGGTGTCTGTCAGTATGGTTTGTGATGTAAAATGCTTGCAACTAGGATTGTGTCAGTGTGGTTTGTTTTTGTATGATTGCCTGTGTTGTAAGTGATGGTCTAATAAAGATGATTCTTGTTTTAAAAAAAAAGGGCAGGAATTGAATAATTTGCTTAGGTTGTATGTTATATGGCAATATATGTGAAGTATATGTTTGTAAATCTGAACTTGTTAATACAGTTTGATTGCTTCTATATAAGTGGAAATTTGCCAGTATCATAAGTGATGATTCAATAAACATGTTTTAATAAAAAGTAGTAATTGAGCCTCATCTGCCTCTAACCTTGGCATATTTAATTTTTCCATAAACATTTCCATTTGTCCTTTTTCTCAAGCTCAGTATTTGTCTGCGTTAGCAATACTTTCATAAAATTGCTGAAATATTTCTATTACCTCTACAAGGATCTCTTATCTTCCTTCTTATAGGTGTCCTAAGCTTGGCGACAACCCTTTCTACTTTTTCTTGTCTTGAGACATTGGGCTAAAGATTTTTGTGCTCTGCCATTGTTATATAAAAAAAAAAACAGTTGCTTAAGAGCAATGTTTCTAAACTCATGCACATTATTGAGGAAATCCTTTGTTTTCTGCTTGGCATTCTGCAATTGATATTCCACCCTATTCTACAATACTTGAACATTTGCCATTCCCACTAAAAAAATATTGTTGCTTCTTAACCATATGTGTCTCTCTATTTCCACCCTAATTTTAAACTGCACTTCAATTTTATCCCACTCCTTAACTATATTTTCAGAAGCAATTTCTGTCTTCTTTGATAACTCCCAAATAATTTCCACTACCCATTCTTTAAATTCCTCTTCCTTCATCAGATAGGTGGAAGAGCTCCAGTGTCTCATTTTTGTTTCATTTACGTGCATTTTTATTTTAGTTATTATTGGCATGTGATCTGAAATAGTTCAAGGTCTTTTTTTACTTCATTTTGAATTTCTGATGCATGTGTTTTGATAGTTGCTCCTTAGACATGTAAGCCCCTTGACACATCATTGTTTGGGGTCCATGCAGGAGGTTCCACCATTTTGCAGTAGGTGGGCATCATTTCCAGAACAAATTGTTTTCATTTGGGTTTACATCAAAACCTCAGAGTAGTTACTGAGATATGGGCATGGTGGTTGTATCCTTGCAGAAGGACTTTTGTGCATTCCTCTACCTGGATGATAGTTAGATGCTACCCTTAATCAGAAATGCTGTAGATGCATCACTTGGCCAGGTGCGACTGTAGTTCCAGTCCCTGGAAATGATCAAACTATGAGAAGTTCTGCTGTGGCAGACATTGGGGTATCCGTGATTTCTCATCGAACCTCTCCTGATCCCTCTCATCAGACTTTGAGTGATGGACAACCCCAGAAGCCTCTTGGTGGGACTTCTTTTTTACAGCTGAACATGTTGTGGGTTTTAATGGTAGATGCTGTGCAGCTGGGAACATGCCATGGCTCCAGCATGATTGAAGGGTCATAGGCCCTCTGCTCCAGGGGATCCTTATCAGCCAGTCAAAGTTTTGAGTAGTCTTAATGTCCATGACAGTTTTGGAAGCCAAGCTGCTTTTGGGTATCGTGAATATTCTTTCAAGCAGCCACTCTTTTGTGCAGTATGTAAAGAGGCATTGGAGTTGGAGTGTACATGGGTGTACCTCAGTGTAGGTTTAGATGTGTACGTGGCAATAGGCCATAGGAAAAAAAATCCCTTTTCAGCTGTGTATATACCAGGAGAAGTAGCAAGCTGGATTACTCCGATCTGTTCCTCTCCAATGTCTCCTGGAGTTGCAGACATAGCAGCCATGGTGGATGCTGATTTGCCAGAAGTGTGTACTTCAGATTTGACCTTTTAGCTACTTTGAAGGAAAATAGTTATCCCTCTTTTCTGCTTGTTCCAGTAGGATAGGAGAAATGATTGCTGTGGATGCTGCATCCTGTAGTACAAGAGATTCTTGTATATCTTTTCCATCATCTCTGCTCATCCTGTGTTACATTACAAAGTTCAAAGCAAACAATTTGTTTAATTCTTGCAGAGAAAATTCCCATTCATAGCTGTGGGCTCATTGTCCACTAAATATTTACAAAGAGTATTCTGTAAAACGTGGGATGTTTCAAGTGCTTACTTTGTTGTTTCCTGTGCATACATGTGCGTATCTACTTGATATTTGGTGCATAAACTAGTACTGACCGTGGTGTAATTGTGCTTCATTTGGTATGTCTACACTTCAGGACTTGTACTTTTCATTTTTCCTTCCACCCTGGTGGTTTACTGTTTGGTATTCAACCCAGTTGACATATAATGGAGAACATCCCCAGTGTTGTATATTACCGATACATTCTTAATGTACTTAAGTTCACCTACACGTAACCATCCTTCATGGCTCATAAATACTCTTCTGCCATCCATTTGGGGACAGTCTGTCCTTTCTCAGCTGTTAGGTTACTCTGAAATGTTGCAGGTGTACACTTCTGTATTAATAGCAGTGTAGGTGTCGGAATGCCATTGTTATTTATTGATTTCAGAAAGTGTGCTCATCAGAGGTTGGGGCGAACTGACAGGTTCATGAACTAGGCTGCGTTGTGACATATACAAGGACTGTGTCTACGGATCCCAAACGCAGGACATTCTGAGACTGGTATATGTTGTACCTGATGGAGATAATTAAGCTAATTGTTGGATCTTTTAAGGATAGTACACTTGTAGGTAAGCTGATATGGTAAGAACTTAACTATTATGTCTTTACTAAGCATACAAGGTTCTTTTTTTTTGGAGACAGTTTAACAGGCGTCTACCTTAAAGCAGAATTTTATAATGCATAGGATAATAAATTGTTGTTTAAGCCATACAAAAAGAGGATATGGAATTTGGTATCCTCGTGATTTCAAGTGTGTTCTGGCAGCAAGAGTGCAACACGACTGCTGCCATTTTTGGTCACTCTGCATGACAGACTGTTATGGCAATGTTTACACGTGAAGTGACACCTGCTTTATTTTTAGGTGGGATATTAGGAGGAATTTGACAGAGCTGCTACAACTCCAGGGAGTAAGAGCTGTGGCAGAGAGGGCCCAGATATTACTAGAGATTCTTTTTATTTCAAAAAAAAAAAAAAAAAAAAAAAAAAACAAAGGCTAAGGCCCTCAAGCCCATTGGGACATTAAGTGGCCTCAATTAATTTGTACTAAATTCTGGATGATTACGATGCAGCCAGTATTTCCTTACTTGTCGAGAAGGAATTGGATGTGCATTTGGACCTCCAGCATTCCAGTCTTCATGTAAAGATCTCTAAGGAGTCTAAGCAATTGCTGTACTTCCATATTGGAGCTAATCACCATCAGTTGTGGGCCCTTTCTGATGGACTGCCCTCTACCTGCAGAATATTCATAGGATATCTGGCTACAGTTGCAGCAAAGCAAAGGTGGTAAAGAGTCAAGGTGTTTTTGTATCTCAAACAGCTTGGCTTCTCTCCACTCTGGCATTAGAGAAGATAATTTCTGCCAGGGATTCTCTTCTGCAACAGTGTCAATCTTTAGAAATCATAGCAAACATTGCCATGTCTCAGATGTAACCCATGCAGACAACAACATTTTTAGGTTATTTGCTGGCCAGCCTTCTTTGGAAGATCAGTCTTCCCCAAGAAAAAAAATACTCAAATTATTTTAAAAGAATCCCAAGATTTATCATTACAGAACAGTGTTGGCAACCACATGCTTCGGGGCATTGTGACTTACAGTGGCTGTGTGTTTGCAAATGCCATGTTGTGAGGTACTATTTGAGAATCTTTCAGTGGACTATTCAGACTTATGGAGCCAGTGCTTGGAAGTGGTGATAAAATAAATTAGAATTTCTTAGGATTGTCAGAACCACTTAGACTGGTGGCATCATGTCTGCAGCCTTTCTTTCCCTTCCCAGTCCCTGAGTGTCAAGTGCCAGGGACACCTTGGCCCTAGGTTGGATGAGAGGGGAGGACAGTTTCAAGGGAAGATGGCCCAAGGTGTATGGTCACTAAATGAGATGGTCTACACATCAGTTTCCTGGAAATGAGAGCGGTTATCTTTGCCTTGCAGGTCTTTAAAGATTCCCTTCCTCAGTATGGTGATTGCCATACACTGACAACATGGCAGTTGTGTGGTATGTCAGCAAATGTGGTGGGAAACTCATTCCTGTTCCCCTGTGTGAAGAGGTGCTGATACTGTGAGGAAAGAGCTGTGTTTTTGGATCACTTTCTGGTTGTTGCTGACATTCCCGAATAAACCAGTTCGTTTTTGGACAGGCTGAGGTGATACTTGATGCTGCAGCAGTGGTTCCTCAGATGGACAGTAACAAAGCCTCTTTTTCCATATTGCTGAAAGCCTTGCTGGGATGTTTTTACAGTAGGCCTCCCATACTAGCACCCAGTACTCCAACAATTTTTCCTCGATTCCCCTTTTAGATTAGCAACCCAGGGATGGGTTAGTCAAGGAGTGGCCTGCAGGTCTGTTGTATGCCTTTCCAGTTTTCCCTTCTGTCCCTGAATTCATAAAAAATAAGTAAAAGTGAACAAGGGCAAAGTCATTTTCATAAATGCATATTGGCCTCAGTAAGTGTAGTCCCCCTTTTCCCTGGCCTGCTGTTTTGGACAACCTATTCAGAACCATGTTGACGCAAGTGGCTGCAGTCCACAACTGGACCTATAGGTCTTCAGCTTAACTACGTAGTTTATGCATTTCCTATGATAGCTAGCAACACTGGCCAGTAGTAGGAAGATGTATAGGAATAAATGGACGCATTTTTCAGTTTGAGATTTAGGAAAGGAGTTGTATCCCTTTTATGCTCCAGTGCATGTGGTACTTCCATGCCTAGCACAGATCTTCAGTTGCAGTTTGAAGTATATTTAGTAAAGGTGCATAAGTCAGCTATTTCAGATTTCCACCAGGACTTGCACAATTTGTCAATAGCATCACTTAAGGGTTGTAAGGGTTGGGAGTGTTTTTTTTCCCCCAGACTCCATTAAAAAAAACTGTTTACCCATGATACCTATATTTCTTATTGAGGAAAAACTCATGCTTCCTGCCGTCTAACCAATTTCTAAGGGGAGCTAAAGTTTCTGTCATGGGCAACTCTCTTTTTGATGGTAGTTAGCTCAGTCAGAAGAATTTCTGAACTGCAAGCATGTCTGTAACATGCCATATCTGCTCCTGTAAATGGATAAAGGTAGTTCTTTGAACAAACCTCACTTTCTTTGCCAAAGTAGTCGTAGAAGCTAACCTTAACCAGCCTGTAAAGCTTCCATAGTTTCATAGGTTCTTACTGTGCTTGGGGCCAAAAAAAAAATACATTGAGAAGCATAACCAGACCACTCGATACCAGTAAGTGACTAACAGTGTGTGTCTCTCTCTAAGTATATTTTCCTGAAATATCTCGAGTGCAGAATTCCAGTCACCCCTGCAGTCTTCCAGACTGGTCTTAAATGTTGCTAAGGAAATACTGTGCTTAATATACAATGGTAGCCTGTTCCACAGACTTGAGAGCATGTTGGATTAGGTACCTGTTAATCCATTAGGTCTTTATGTGATGATATAGGTTTTGGTCTGTTTAGTGGGTGCATCCTTTACCATTAGTTCTGTTTAGGTGAAGAAATTCAAAGAGTAATGTGTTATGTATAGCACAGAGGGCTAAGCAGAGGTCACCTCTCAGCATTCTGTATGACACTGATTAGTGTAACAATGCTTTTAATATGTCAGGGTAGCTAAGGGTATTCAGACCCAAAATCTTTTTCTCAGTAAATGTTGTGGTCTGTCTAGTTTGTTTAGGCTATTAGTGAGGTACATGCTGGGGGGGGGGGTTGCATTCAATCATGAGCCTAATAAGGGAGGAACAGAGTGAGACTACAGCTGTTTTGGACCTTCAGGAGATAGCACATAGGATAAGTTATGCAAGGAAGAAATATTTCTAACTACCATAGAGACAGTGAGGCCAGACGAGCCTGTTATCAGCATAGGTACCCAAGTCCCAGAGGACCATGTCAAATTGCCAACTTTAAGCAGAAGTGCTATCTGTATAATAAGGGGAAGTAAATTCTAGTTTCCCCAAAGGAAACTATACTGCACTTCATGGCATTGAGGGTGAGCGCATGATTATCATATCAGCATTTGTTTATTCTAGGCCTTGATGGAGAATTTGAGTTTCAGAATGGGATTTGGTAACCACCCATAGTTTGCTGTCATCAGCAGACTTTGTATAGCCATAGTCCATTGGTAGCAATTGTCATGCCAGAGGAGTATATATCAAAGGTTTAAGGGCACAGGACAGAGCCCTATGGGACACTGCTGGTGATGCTTTTCTGTCTACTCACAGCCTTAACATGTATGGGTTCTTTTGGATAGCCATTTACCTATCCAGCAAACTGTTTATGGGTTAATGTTGAGTTGGGAAAGTTTGTCAGTAATCTTGGCATGGGGGATAATGTTGAAGCCCTTGCAACTTCCAGGTAGGCAGCGCAGACTATATGTTCTTGATGAATAACGTCAGTATTCCTTTCAAAATGCTCAACCCCATTGAGCAGGTGTAATGTACCTTTTCCAAAGCTAAACTGGTATGGATCCAGGGATCGAAGGTAAACTATTTTATTATCTCTGCTATAATATGCTCTGTAGCATTGCAAATAGTGAGACTCATAGGCCTATAATTCTCTGAAAGGGCCACCTTTATGCAAGGACTCCCCAACAGCCGTTCTCTATATCTTGGGGATGTAATCCATGGAGAGATGGGGAGAAGAGTTGCTGGATGAGATTTTGCTTCTCAACAAGCATACAGGAATATTGTCAAGACCCACGGGAGTTAAATTTTTAATTTTGGAAAGTGCTAGAAAGACTATATCAAGTGATTTCAGCTATGGAGACGAGGGGAAGGGGGGGCTACAGAAGGGAAAGTGAGTGGGGGTAAAGTCGGAAGAGAATTTGCTCTAAATATTAGCAATGCCCATGATATCAGAAAAGGAAGTACCATTAGAGATGAGTTCAGTACAGAATTCTAGTATTTTTCCTGATTGTACCAGTAAGGGCGAATACATGTTACATAGTAGGGATGTGCATAGACAGACTTAGCCTTTATCTGTTTAGGACAAAGGATTGCGGGAAGGATCTACAAGGTTCATATTTTCTTTTCTTTTTTTTTTTTTGCTTCTTCTAGTTTATTTTTGTTTTGTCACTGGGTTGCTTTCATAAGGCCAGTTGCCTCTCTTTAGGGGAGAGCAAAGGTGGTATTCATACTGACTAGGGGACATGTGGCCAGGGCATTGGAGAAGTTCCTCTGTTTCCTAGCCAGTGAGTTTTTTGTATACCTTTATTAAATTTATCACTTAAGACAAAAATGCATTAACAGAAAAGAAAAAGAACAATATTAACATTTTTTTGTTAGCGTACATTATATATCACATATCCTTTTTTCATAGTAACTAATCATTTCAGCATTACATAAATTGCTGAATTCTTGCCTTTCCTTAAACCTCACTACTCCTGAATATTATTCTGCATGTATTGTTTCCATTTATTTCTGTGTAATTTGCTCCTTCCCTTTTATAAAGATCCCTCTTTCTTTCATTTCTTTTGTAATATTCAGTACTTCAAATGCAGTTGGTTTAGATTGATTTCCATTTTCTAGTAATTGCTATTTTGGCAGCCAACAGAATTACATTTAACAAGTCCTTACTGCGGCTTGACTATTAAAGGCGTGTGTCCCAGCTGAAAAGAATCATTTCTTTAGTTTCAGCGATTTGCTCCTCCAATATTTCTGATTGCCTACTCAGTAGTGAATTTTTAAAATCTACCTCTTTGCGCTCCCAAAAACGTGTTTCCAGTTACCTCATTCATCCCCATCACCCTTCCAACATTTGCTGTCCACCTGAGGCAAACTTCTTGAAGTCTATATTGGGTATTCAAATACTTATGCAAACACTTCCAGGCAAAGATCCTTAACCTACTGGACTTTGCTGCACACTTGGGAGCCATACATATCTTCTCCCATTTTTCACTTTTAAAGTGCTTTTCCAGTATTTCTTCCCAATCTTTTCCAACCTCCACTGATAAAGTTATCATGGAATATTTTATATGTCATACTATTCTTATTTTTTTAACAGCAGCATCTAATGCTGTTCTTTTCATTCTTCTTCACGAATGGGTGTATGATCCGATCCTCAGATCTGACTCAGCCATATATACAAGACTTAAGATCCACATCTCAAGCTCCAACCTTTACTCATAATGCACCGTCCATCTTTAAGTCCTCAGATCTTGTTTGCCATCATTGTGGTAAGACAGACGATTCCTTCTCGAGCTTGTAAGGAACTTTATTTGTCTAATTCTACAGTTTATTCTCCCTAAAACCTCCTCCTTTTTGACTTTTAGATGTTGTAGCCATCACTGGCATTAGGAAATGTACCTTCTTGTTTTTCTCCCTTTCTGTTATCTTCCTTGTCTCTCTTTTATATAATAATTCTTGCTGGAAATGCTTAGTGTAATGGTTAAAGTTTTAACCTCAGAGATGCAAGTTACATGGATTGATTCTGTCATGGTTTCTTATTAAACCAGTTCCTTCCTTTTTATTTAGGATTGCTTCCTTTTGTGAACTTAACTGTATGGCATCCATTGCTGGTGCCCTGATCATCTTTACAGTTAAACGTATCATCTTATTCTAAAAGACTTGTGACCAGTTCTTTTCTGGGCTCAACCATCCCCCCCCCCCCCCCCCCCCCCCCCGTAAGTACATGAGTCAGATTCCTCTGATTCCAAGGAAATTAAAGTCTCCGAGGTCTCGCAACCAATAAAAAAAAAGAGAGAGAGAGGTTTTTGGATCTATCTACCTTGGATCCCAAGTCCTTAAAGCCCCCCTTCAGATCCCAAGTCCTCCTCGGATCCAACAGGTTCAGTTCCTATAGTGATTTTCCCCTTATCTGTTGCGTCTTTCTTGGGTCCTAAGCCTTCAGATCCGACAGACTGAAGTCTTACTGCAGAAAACCAGAAAGATTTCTGATCCAACCACCTTCCTTTGGATCCTAAGTCCCCCCTTGGATCCAAAAAGGTTGACTGTTACCTCTTCATCAGATCCTAAGCCTTTGGATTTGACAGACAGAAGTCTTGTTCCAGAGGTGACTAGAAGAAATTTCGGAGTTCCAAAGCCTTAAAGCATCCTTTGGATCCTAAGTCCTGGTAGGATTCGACAGCTTTAGCTCCTGTGCTAACCTAATCCTAAACCTTTGGATATGACAAACAGAAGTCATGCTATAGAGTGTGTCTTAAGATCTATCCCTTCTTCCCTTCGCACTTAACTCCTTCAGGATAGGTTAATATGGCGACTTCTCAAGGTTTAGGTCCAGATGAGAGACTTGTCAGTTTTGTGCCCTGTCATGGGGTTGTGGGTGATTCCCTAAATTTAATTTGTATATCCCACAGTACAGTATCCCCAAGAGTTTTTACAGAGAATCCAAGAGAGGTACCCTCGTCAACTGATATTCCTGACTGGTTCTTTCCAATTCTTTTAGAATTCATTTTCCTCTGGGGCTGTGATCCAGGGGGCAGCCCTTACCTTCCTTCCTTTGTGACTTCATTTCCAACGAAGGGGGGAGAGGTTTCCCCCTGCTCAGTCAGATAAGAGAACTGTCCTCTCCTATCTTGGATTTTCACCTCACCCCGGTATAGACCCTGGAAGTTATAAAGATTCTCTTGAATACTGTAACTCAGGTGGTTTCCTTACCTCCCCATCACTTCATATCCTTGAAGCATCAAGTGCAGGCTATGCAATTTCACCTATCTCTTTCAGCGGGATTAGATCTGTAAGTTCTGGTCGTGGTGTCAGTTGCCATACTTCTAGTCTTTTTAGCCAGATTTTCTATGTGAATCCTTTAGCGATCATTGACAATACAGTGGTCCATACTCTACCAACCCTTTTGTTTCCCATAAACCTCACCCTTTTCCGTAAACCCAACATTTGCTGGCTGATGCAGCACGATGGTCTGTTCTTGAACAAGCCATTTAACTCTTCTGCCTACAGTCAAGACAGTACTCATGTACACTTCCCAACTGAGATACAGAAGCACTACTTGCAAAGATGGTCTAAGGCACATGGTCCCCTCTGGAGACCAGATTATACAGCAGCATCCTAGAGATGTGACTTGTATTGAGCATTGTAAGAATTCAGGACTTTCTCCCTCAGAGGATTTTTGCAATTCAGCATGTCAAGTAGTCTGGTACTTCAACAAACAGGAAGATCTAGATCTTACCACCTTGCAAAGAAGCCATGAGTGTCTGGAAATGGGATATCACTTAAGACCACTGCTCCTTGCGATGCACATCCCAGGAAAAATCCAGTGCACATGCAGGCAGGTTCAGCACATCCATTGGGAAGCCTACAAGAGTTGTTTCTCGATCAGTTAGTGGTGAATATGATCTTCAACTGCTGGGACCAACCTTACCGTGCCTTATTTGTTTCGTCCCTCCACAACAAATGTGACATGTACTTCACCCTGATCCCCTCCCCCCACCTCTGAGAGGTGTTCTGATTCACTATGGTACTTGAGGTCTCGAGTATGTTCACTCTCCTCTCTTTCTGATCCCTAAGATGTTCATCGTGCATACAGCTGCAGTCATAACAGATGGGTTATCCTGCCGTCAGGCGGGTCCTCGGTCGGCCGAATTCCAAAGTCTAGGTCCAGCGTCGGTTGTCGTCGCTTCTTCCCTGACGTCAGTGCGGCAGGGGTATAAAAGAGGCAGCCAACGCCATTTTCTTCAGTCTTTCTTGCCGCGCGGTGCCCGAAGCAGAAGCAGTTCGCAAGTGCTGGTCGGCCAGCTCCTGAGATTTACGAAAGCATTTCAGCCGAAGTCGTCTTGAAAGCTAAGTACCCCGTTGGGGAAACTTTTCTTGCCTCAGACCGATGTCAGACAAAGTTAATAATTGCATTTCATGTGGGAAGCAAATACCGCATAAGGATTTCCACTCTTACTGTATACCTTGCTTAGGCCCAGACCACGACATTTCGGCCTGCCGTTTTTGTGCTAGATTCAACAAACGCATTATTAAGCGTCTGGCGGAGTTCGCCCTTCACTTTTTTGGCAAAAAATTTAATTATATTACGTCGTCGGATACCCCGACTCCAGTTTTGAGCAAAACACGCAAAGATAAGGACCGGTATACGAGGTCCGCACCACCTATGGATACCACGCTTAGGCCGACTACCGGTTCTCCGGTACTCAGCGAGGCGCCTACCCAGCCCTTGAGTACCGATGACAATGCATTACCGGTGTCTTCAGTGCCCGAGGTCGCAGGCTCCTCGGCCCCCATTCCTACTACAGATACCGACTCCGCTCCTGGCGGGGAAACTCTGAATTTAGACAGGCCTGCCATTTCGCAAGGGGTCTTCAGGCCTTCCTCCTTCTCTATTAAAGCCTTCACTAAATCTAAAACAGCCATGAAAACCAAAAAACAGGTTCCTCAGACACCCTCTCAAGGCTCCATGCCTAAAAAAACAGATGCTTAAAATGGCTGAGGATTTGATTACTCTTACAGGGGTTCTCAACCCCCCTCTGACAAAAGGCCCAGATTAGAGGAAGACTACCCTTCCTCAGATCAAGCTTCTATTGCCTCAGAACTATCTGAGGACCAGGATTGTGCCTATTCTCCATTCGAAGACTCTGATGCAGAGGAGTCTATTCCCTCGGTCTCCCCGCCCTGAGGACTTCTCTTTTGCGGAAACCCTGCATACATTGAGGGAACACTTTCACTGGGAAGGCCAAGATTACTCAGATTCCAAGAAAAGGCTCAGGGAATTTCTTCTGCTCCCCCAGCATAGGCCTCTGGCTATCCCTCCTGTTTTAGATATATTGGATGATGTGTACACAGAAGCCAGCCTTAATCCTGATTCTTTGCCTCCAGCTCCTGTTAAACCAGACCGGTATTACCGGGTTCCTGATTCTCACCAGTTCCTATATAAAAGCCATACTGCTGACCCAGAAACTATTTCACAGGGTCCCAAGGGAATTAAGGCCTCTACTGCTAAAAACCCATTACCTTCAGAGAGAGATTCCAGATCTTTAGAAAGGTGGGATAAAAAGGTGTACACCTCGGCCACTTTAACCATGAGGGCATTAAACTATCAGTTCCATATGTTAAAGTATCAACAGTTTTTGATATCTCAGCTGAAAAGCAAAATGACACAACCAGAACAACCAGATTTAAAAGAGTTGCAGGATTTGTTGCATGGTGCAGAGCAAGTGGGTAAACATACCTTGCTGTGTGGTTTTGATGCTTTACAGGCCTCATGTAGAGCTGCTGTTATGGGGTCTGTTATACGTAGGCATGCTTGGCTCAAAGAGCAAACCTTACCAGATCATGTCAAAGCTAAATTATTAGATGTACCCCTTCAAAAAGATGTATTGTTTGGTGTTAAAGCAGAGGAGGTGCTAAAGAAAATGGAGGAAAAAGCGAAATCAATGCAAACAGTGAAAGATTTTCTGCAGGTACAGCCTCCACGTTTCAGCAGAAACTGGCCTTCAAAAAATTGGTCCTGTCCAGCCATGGACAGACCTCAAAGGGGCAGATACAGGCATCCAAGGGGTAGAGGGCAACCTCAAGGATCTTTCAGAGCCAGACAGTGGCAAGCACCAACCCCAAGAGGTGGAGAAGATAGATCACAGTCTTTTAGAAAACAGACACAATGACTTCCCCCTACACCTGCCAAGCAAAGCTTTAATGGCAGCACCTTTGGGCGGAAAACTGACATTATTCTCAAAAAATTGGCATATTGTTACAAAAGACAAATGGATTCTGGACATTATAGACAGAGGCTACAGGTTCCACTTTCACACCCTTCCAAAAATGAGAGGCATGCCAAACCTGCCACAAAATCAAAGGGCAGAAGCACAAAAACAAATTTCAGCTCTCATGGACATGAAAGCAATTCAAGAGGTACCTGCAAAAGAACAAGGTCAAGGGTTTTATTCCAGACTATTCATGGTACCAAGGAAAGACAAAGATTGGAGACCTATCTTAGACCTATCCATCCTAAACACGTATCTACAGGTGCCAAAATTCAAGATGCTCACATTACAGCAGCTTCTTCCCATGCTGGGCAAGGAGTCTTGGCTGGTAACACTGGACTTCAAGGAGGCATACCTGCATGTCCCTATCAGACAAGATTGCAGAAGATACCTCCGATTTCTTGCAGGTTCAACCCATTACCAATTCTCTGCATTGCCCTTTGGCTTACATACTGCGCCCAGAGTGTTTACGAAATGCCTGGCATCAGTAATTGCCTTCTGCAGACTACAAGGGATACAAATCTACCCATATCTGGATGACTGCCTGATCCAAGCGGACAGCAAGGACATACTACTGCAGCACCTGGCGTTTGTAATAAAACTGTTGAACTTCCTGGGATACACAGTCAACAAAAAGAAATCAAAACTAATACCCTCTCAACAAATTATTTTCCTGGGTGCCAACTTGGACACAACCACCCAGATGGCCTACCTCACGCCAGACAAGCAAGGGCAACTGTCTCAATACTTCAGAAAAATGGCAACTTACACCAGGCTAACTGCAAGGAAAGTCCTGCAGGCTCTGGGATTCATGGCATCTTGCATCCTACTTATCCCATGTGCAAAGCTACGTATGAGAAAACTTCAATGGTACCTAAAAAGCTTATGGTCTCAACACAGCCACAGCTTGGAAGCAATTATACCACTCATTCCATGCCTTCAAAAGGAATTTATGTGGTGGGCTCAAGCTTGCCAAAGAAACACAGGTCTTCCTTTCTGTGTACCTCAAGCAACTCAAATCATCACAACAGACGCCTCAGACTACGCCTGGGGAGCACACATGACAAATCAGTGCATTCAGGGAAAATGGGCACGAAAAGAGCAGCTCCTTCACATCAACCAAAAGGAAATGCTAGCCGTGCAAAAGGCTGTTATGACCTTCAAAGACCTACTGCATCCAGGCCAGCTATTGATAAGGACAGACAACACCACAGTGATGTGGTACATAAACAGGGGGGAACTCATTCATACCCCCTGTGCAGGCAAGCCATGACCCTATGGAACACAGCACTGGAATTGAAAATTCAACTACAGGCACAATTCCTGCCAGGGAAGGAAAACACACTGGCAGACAACCTAAGCAGAAATATGACAGATCCACACGAATGGAAGTTGCATCCTCAAATTTTCAAAAAGATAACTCGGGCATGGGGACAGCCAGACATAGATCTCTACCCACAGAAATTGCCAGTTGAAAAAATTTTGTTCAAGGACCTATCGTCCACAGGCCTGGAAAGTGGACGCACTTTCCTTCAATTGGGCAACTTTGACAGTCTATGCCTTCCCGCCTCTTCCTCTACTGCCCAAAGTTCTATTAAAAGCCAGAGCAGAGAGGCCGAAAATGATTCTTATTGCTCCAGACTGGCCAAGGCAACTCTGGTATCCGCTCCTGAAGAGCCTGACACATTCCCCACCATGGATCCTGCCTCTAGTCCCTCTTCTGTTGTCCCAGCACAGCTACAAAACTCTTCACAGCCATCTCAAAACTCTAAATCTAGCTGCATGGAGAATTCCTTGATTTCCCAACAGTTTCTCCTCTCCAAGGAGGTGCAGGATGTCATCTTGGAGGCCAGAAGACCTTCTACTAGAAAGGCCTACTCCGCTAAATGGAAACGATTTTGTGCCTGGAATCAAAAGAAGGGGCAGAGTCCTTGGGTAATAAATATACCTCAAATTTTACAGTACCTAGCTGAGATGTTAAACAATGGACTTTCCTTCTCCTCCATCAAGATCCACGCTTCAGCCATTTCTGCACAATACAACACAGATCCTCCTTTATTCTTCCATCCTCTCTTAAGGCAGTTCCTCAGAGGGGCAAAGAATATAAAACCCCCAAGAAAACTACCAGTCCCTGCTTTGGACCTCAACTTCGTATTGGAAAAGCTGACCCTTCCTCCCTTCAAGCCAGCTTCTTCATCAGAGTTACAGTACTTGTCATGGAAAACAGCCTTTCTTCTGGCTATCACCTCAGCTCGCAGGGTTTCGGAGCTACAGGCCCTCAAGAATGTGCAACCATTCATCATTTTCCATCAGGACAGAGTTTCCTTACGAACCAACCCTACCTTTATGCCAAAGGTAGTATCCAGTGTAGCTTTGAATCAGACTATCCACTTACCTACCTTTTATGCTAATCCACAAAACAAAGGGGAAAGATTACGACATTCCTTGGACATTCACAGACAACTTCGTTATTATTTGGACAGGACAAAACCATTCAGGAAATCTGAGCAACTCTTTGTGTTCTATGCTGCAGGTGCTCAAGGAAAGGCTATTTCCAAACAGACAATTTCAAAATGGATAGCCCACTGCATACGCTTTTGTTACTCATTTCTTGGAAAAACTGTGCCTGCATGCATCAGATCCCACTCCACCAGAGCCACAGCTACCTCTGCAGCCTTCCTCAGGGGGGGTCCCTACCAAGGATATTTTGGAAGCAGCCACCTGGAATTCAGTGCACACTTTCTCCAAGCACTATCACCTCCCACTATACTCTAAATCTAGAGCGGGCTTTGCCACAGCAGTCCTGCAGGGCATCCTAGCCCCTCCTAGTTCCACTTAGTGCCTACCACCCTTACTTAGCTTTGGGATTCTACCCATCTGTTATGACTGCAGCTGTATGCAGGATGAACATTGTACAGTTTTGTACCTACCATAAATGTAGATGTTCGAGTGCTCATACAGCTGCAGTCCAGGTTTCCCTCCCTCCAACCCCTCTTAGGACAGGTCTTATGACAAACCCTTTTCATATAACCTTTTGGGGTACTCTTTTATGGTGTATTTGCTTGCAACTACTGTTTTTGATTTATCAACATTGCATTTTTGCATAACATTATGTTTGCCTTCCTTCTAGGGGCACCTGACATCTGGGGCAAGAAAAACTGAAGAAAATGGTGTCGGCTGCCTCTTTTATACCCCTGCCACACTGACGTCAGGGAAGAAGCGACGACAACCGACGCCGGACCTAGACTTTGGAATTCGGCCAACCGAGGACCCACCTGACGGCAGGATAACCCATCTGTTATGACTGCAGCTGTATGAGCACTCGAACATCTACATTTATGGTAGGTACAAAACTGTACTTTCTTGCAGAAGACAAGTGGGCTGAAGAGCTCTACAATCCTCACAAACCCATTTCTGGCCTCCACAAGTATGATTTCCTTTACAATGGTCTCATTTGAAATATCTTTCATGGATACTGGAGCCCACTCAGTCTCTCCTGTTTCACATGTTGGGAATTTAACATTCCAAACTTCTCGCCCTAGAGTTAACCACATGGTTTCTCCTCTTCTGGTAGTAGTCAGATGGTTCAGCCTAGTCTTTCTGGTGCATGAGTTTATCTTGGCCTCCCAGAAGACCACCAGCAAGAAAGTCTACAGAAGCAATGGAAAGGATACTTTATATGGGCTTCCAAGCAGGATACTGACCCTTTTTCAGCACTTGTTTGGGCCATTCTTCCCATTCTCACTACTTTTAAGGAAGGGGTTAGCATTTTTACTATTAAACTTCAGTTAGCAGCCATTTCCAACTTCCATGCAGGAAGTGAATCATTCTGTCTGGCATCTTCCAGGTGATGTATAGCTTTTTTGAAGAGTTTTCCTCTTCAGAACTCCATTAAAGGATCCCTTTCCGCCTTGGGATCTGACGATGATCCTTCAGAGATTAACTCAGAAACCCTTTGAACAGAAGGATAATGCTATATGGAGTTTCTTTTTCTGGAAAACAATGTTTTAGTGGCTGTTGGTTTGGCTAAAAATTATTTGAGCTGTAGGCCAAGTCTCCTTGCATTATTTTCTGTAAGGACATGGTGTCCCTACAGACCAACCCTTCCTTTCTTACCTAACGTAGCTACGATGGCTAACATCTACCAGTTCATACAGTTGCCAGTTTTCTTTCCAACCTATACTAATAAAGGAAAATGTGTGCTTCACCTTCTTTATCTTCGCAGGGAATTGTGTTTTTATATTCACAGAACAATCTAATGCAGGAATTTGGATAAGCTACTTTTATCCTTTTCTCCTAACCGTTTTGGTCAGGCAGTTTCCAAGATTACCATGGCCTTATGGATTACTGGTTGCATTTTGCTGATTTATTCCAATAAAAAGAGATATGGAGTTGCCTCATCCACCTGTAGCTTGATTCTACTAGATTCATGACTGTCATCTACTTTTTCCTCATGAACTTCCATTGATGATGTCTGTGCTGCAGACCCTTGGTTAAAGACTCATACCTTGGTTACTCATTACAAATTAGACATGGTCTCCAGAGGCAGAGCTTTGTTTGATTCAAGTCTGCTCCAGGATGTCCTTTTTGAAGGCCTGCCAAGAGTTATGTAGCTTGGGGATTCTTACCCATTCGTGAGGAAGAATGAAAAAGACATCAGATTTAGGAGTTATGTACTTACCATAACTTGGCATCTGTGTTATCCATTTTCATTCTTCACATTTTCATGCAGCCATCCCCCGGCCCTATCACTCCTAGAAGGTTCTTTGGATGAGATGGGAACCCTAATGTTCCTGTTTTGAGTCTCAGCCCTTTTTCTTTGTTCTGTTCTGTCTCTGTAACATAGTGGGCAGTAAAGCAGCAAACTCGATCTAAGGAGTTAGAGATGGGTGGTGCATTATAGGTAAATGGAGGAGTTTGAGATTTGGATCTGAAGTCTTTTATTTGTGGCTGAGGCTGATCTAAGGATCATATCCTAGACCCATTCATGAGGAAGAATGAAAATGGACAACACAGATGTCGTGTTATGGTAAGTACATAATTCCTAATTCTGTTGTAGATTCAATTAAAAAGTGTACCAGAGCAGCTTTTTCACTTGATTCCCTTATCCCTTTCTCTTTGCCTATATTCTAATTTCAATCCCTGATAAGTAAGGCAGTCTCCCTCCTGCAGTCCAAACATATTGGTCTTATGCCACTCTATTACCTTTCCCCCTCTACTTATTTGTTCCCAGTAGCTTGGTTTCTATGCCACTTTTCTCCAGTCAATCCCAGCCCCCTCTTGCTTATTTTCTGTACCTGTATTTGCAGTCATTCCTATTGGCAAAATCTCCTTTCTCCATTCTCATGTTAGCTTTGTTTCATAGAATATTTTCTGCTACTTTGTGAACATAGTAAAGATTGCTGCTATTCTTCTTAAGGATCTGCATCTAAAACCACACATTATTTCTTGAAATTAGCCATTGCTTCATCATCATCCCTTTCCATTTTTGTTAAAACTTTCTGCTTGTATTATATGTATGAGCCTTACCTGTATAACTCTAAAATATACATTCAAGTCAGGTAATCCTAAACCACTTTGTTCTGTTGGAAGGATCAACTTATCCCACTTAACTCTTGACTTTTGCCCCCCAAGTAAATTCCTTCAAATTTTAATTAATTATTGTCTACAATGTGGATTCTCCAAGACGGCTGCATGCTGATCAACAGCTTAATTTCAGCTCTCCCAGTGTAAAAAAAGAAACTGGACCACAAGGACCAGGAAATCTGTCACTTTTAGTAAATTCATTTACTGGCTAGGAAGTACACTCCTTGGATGGCAGCAAAGAAGAAACTTCGAGATCCTGAAAGAAAATCTGCTAGAAAAGGTGAAGAGAAAACACTGACTGGGAAGAATCCTGCAGCTGTTAAAACAAAAATCAGTTCAAGCTGCAGCTTGGGTGCAAGGCATGGCTTCCACTAATCTAGAGGGAAAAATAAATTCAAATGTGCTAAGAGCCGATTAGAATAAATGAAACATTGAAGGACTATATCAAGTCAATTAACAAAAGACTGGAAAAAATGGAAGCAGCAGCAGATATTCAAATGAGATGATAAAACTACAAAATTGGATGCTAAAATGAAGAAAAGGCTGGCTGAATACAAGACTGCTCATGAAGGTATGTTTCAAAAAATTGGGGAATTTTAGGAACAAAGCATGTAGGGAAATACTGAGATTTTATGCTGTACCAGAGAAACTAGAAGAAACGAACTGTATTAATTTTATGAAGGCACAAGTAAGCATCTGAACCAGGTTTTCATAGCAGAAACTGTGAATTGAAATAGCACACCATGTGCATGCTCCAGATCTGGCTAGGAGAAAGCAGCCAAAACCTGTATTAATAAAGAAGTAAACCTATCAGCAGAAAGAGTTGATCCTAACAAAACTGTGGCAGAAGGGGAAAGCATTAAAAGTTGGAGACCATAGAGTATTTGTGGAAGATGATTATTCACCTTACACCAGGGAGAAAAGAAACACATTTTCTCCAATCATCAGGGAATGTTGAGAGGCAAGTGTGTGATTCAGACTATTTTATCCAGCTGTCTTCAGAGTTTTTTTTTTCCTGGCAGTTTGAAGTCATTGTTTGATGCAAAATGGGCCAAGGAGAAAATACAAAACTTTGTCCAACAAAAAGTGAGCCATCATGCAGAGGAGGACTCTGCTTCTCATTCTTCTGATAAAGCACAGATACACCATGCCAGTGAAACCTTTTCCTCTGTTCCAATGGAAAATGCATGAGAGACCGAGAAGAGCACAAGAGTTGACAAAATTACGAGTACCTTGGAATTGAACTGGAATCTGGAATTGGGAGATGGTGGTGAACAGGAAAAAGACCTACAAACACAGAAATTAGTGAATAAATGTAAGACTGGAAAGCATCATTCACATTTGTGAAACACGTTTATATAAAAACTGGAAAGAGTGGATTTTTGTTGACTTTATTAACAACTAGTTTTTTGGATACCTTAGTAAGGTGGTGCAAGGAAATTACCAAGAACTCATTTGATAATTATTTTAAAAGTGAAACAAACACATAAACACAGATGCAGTACATGCATGCACGCATACACTTGCATACTCACACACGAACACACACACACACACACACACACACACACACACACACACATGCATGCATGCTCTCATGCGAATGCATGCACATCTGGCAAAAAGACATCTTTGTAATTAATTTTCAGAGTACATCTTTCACATTGTCAATAGTCATCAAATGTCAACCTCTGTCAGCATAACAAAGTGCTGGAAAAACTTTAACATTCCAATTAGTAACAACCAACAAAAATAAAAACTGCTTTGTAAATGGACACCACAGCACTGTATCCATTATTACTATGTAACATGTTGTAGTGCAAACACTTAACTACAAATATAAAGTATTTAATGTATGAAAAGCAGCCAGAAATTAAGCTCATTGAGCAGAAAACTAAAAAAGAATGGACATTTAAATGTCTTCTCAAAAGACATCCACTTTCAGACTATGTATTACAAAAATATATGGCATGAAAACTTGAACTATCAAGAAGCTGTTCATCACATATTTTGACTTCCCATGCTATTGACAAAAGAGTAGCAGCTCTTTGCCTTTCTGATTCAGAGTTCTCTTGAATCTCCAGATATAATCTGCTGTCTGATAGTTTTATGACCCAAATCAGGATATTAAAGCAAAAATATCATTTAGTTGCTAAATGGGGAATTTCTCACTAAACTACTCTGTATTTTGAATGGACAGTGAGTGAGGTTTGCTATGCTATGTCTTGCCGTGGTCACATTTTTTTTTCTTAAATTATTTTACTTGGAGGAGAAAGTTGAGCCGCCGGAGATAAATTTTCTCATCCTTGACCACCTGTGGTGTGACCTGTCCTTCCTTACTGAATCCTGGACTAGCTCGGTCTGTCTCCATATTCCTAGGAGTGGGAGACTTGGGAGTTTGGTAGTGCAAGACTGACTGGGTGGACTGATCCGGAGTGAACTCTGGGCTGGCTGCTGCACTTAGTACACTCACATGACTGCACTCACTGTAGAGAAAGTTAAGAAATCCCAAAGTTCAACAAATCAACATACAAATGTATGTAAAGGAAGTAAATGCACACTACAGACAGAGCTTTCAATGAATTCTGACTGGTTGGCAATCTACCTCACGAAGCTGACGTCATCGGGTGTACCCCTACACATTATGTCATCAGCAATAGCTTTGGTGGGGGGGATTATTGAACTGTATGGGGCCACTCGGAAATTCGTGGCATCCCATTATTTTGCTATCAAAACCAGTAAATACTGAGGAATTTGGTACAGTTGAGAAGTATGCTCTATCCTTGGTCCTTTCCTCTAACATTTTTACCAACACTCTCTATACTTTGGTAGCTGTGGTGGTTCAGCGGTAGAGTTGTCACCTCATAGCAAGAGGTTCTTCCATTCGATTCTCGGCTGGAGCGCCTTCTGTGTGGAGTCTGCATGTCCTCCCCGCGGTCGAGTGGCGTTCAAAAGACATGTGTGAATGGGGTGCCTTCGTTGAAGCTTGGGCGTTGGGCTGGCACCTCGGCACCATAAAAATCTACTGCCAGTCATTAGCGGACAGGAGTTCTGCTGTGGTGACCTCTAACTGGGAAAAGCTGAAAGAACAACAACTCTCTCTACTTTCACACAACAGGCCATCCTAATACAATACGCAGAGGATTCCACTCTCATTTGCACATTTGTAACTCACAACACATGCTTAACCCAAAAAAGACCAAACTACTACATTTTTCTCCTAAATCCCTCTCTCATGAAACAAACTATGTTTAAAGTCCTCTCTCCTGATAATACAACCATTGAAGTCACTTCTTATAGCAAATTGTTAGGGTTGGTAGTGGATGATAATCTTACAATGAACCTTCATATACAAAATCGTATAAGAAAAAGTCATAAAAACTAGGGATGCATTACAGAGCTAAAACATTTCTCATCGATGCAACTAAAATTATTCTTGCCACTACTTATCTCTTCCCCACTCTTCTTTATGGTGCTCCCGTCCTTACTAACCTCCAGACTTCACAAAACTTGAAACTTGAATAATGCCGTAATAAAGTTGCTAAATTTGTAGCACATACCCCTTTCAGAACCCACCCACTGTATAACAGTGAAAAGCCTAAATGGGTTAGAACTGCCACATCCACTAACATATGCACAACTTCTTACCACCTATAAAATTATTCAGCATCCATCTGCTTGTCCAGCACTAAAAAACACAACAAAACTGTGTTCTGAGTTGGTCATTGCGATCCAGTGACCAAAACCTCCTGTCTGTCTATAAACCTAGCAAATCTACTGGGTATTGTCTATACTCATACAAGGTTGCTGAGTCCTGGAACTCCTTACCTGTATCTGTCAGGTTTATACCCACCTCCCATCTTTCAAAACTACTCTGAAAGACTTCCTAGCTAAAATCTGGACCTGTTTTTGCTCGAAACCAGGATAACGTATATCCCTAAATGTGAACAAGTACATTTTCATTCCTTATACCACCTTACTTTCCCTTCTTCACTTAATCCTTACTGCTAATTATCTTTGAATATCTCTCTAAATATGCCATAATCTTGTTTTTCCCTCACTTCATATTTCAGTTCCTGTTTGTATTACACTTACCTTTAATTTCTCTACAAACTATCTAAAATTTCTCCAAATATTAAATGATTGTGATATACCTTGTATCGATTCTTAACCAGTGTTTTTATGACTAATTTGTTATAATTATTTAAACTGCAGATATATTTGTTTTATTTTTGAAGATTGTAAAATTATTGTTCTTAAAATGTTTTGTAATTATTTGGAGCTGTTCTCCCCACTGAAAATGGATTTCTACCCAGCTGGACGTTCCCATTAATCAGATGTCAATAAATAAATAATTAAAATCCACAGTAGATAATGGCAATGGTACAGGAATTGCAGTTTGAAAGAACTGAGCATGTATATTTGATATTGAAAGCATTTCAGCAGAATATCATGGAAAAAAGAAAAGAGGAGAGCTTAAAAAATTGGGAGAAATCAGCTTTCAGCAGGAAAAATTACTTATAGGAGGGGACTGGAATTTGCTTTGCAACAATGGGGTTGTGTACCTAGGGGGCCTAGAAGGGAAAACTATTAAGAGAGTAGATGTCTAAAGAAAGTTATGAAAATGTTTGGTATGAAAGATACGAATTACGTAGTAGGAACTAGAACTTGTGTATTATTCCCCAGGGTACAACAACTGGTCTTGACTAGACAAATTATATTTTACAGGAATATGTGCACTTAATTGAGGACTTTGACGCACACCCAATAACTGTTCAGATCATGTACCAATAATTACTAAGACAAAAATGCAGGGTGATGAATTAAAGAGGAGGAAGTAATGGGTAGTGTAAATTATTCATTAGCTATTAGGGTAGATAGAAAGTACTCGAGAAGTTTTAGCTAGTGAATAGGATAAAACCAAAGTGAAGTTTAATAATAGGGTAGAAATAAAAGAAAGGGGTCTGGTTAAGAAGTAACAAGAACTATTTAGTGGTGCTGACAAAGGTTAAGATATTACAGAATAAGGGGAACATCAGAGAATAAGACTGCAGTTGCAGAGTGCTAAAGACAAAATAATGGAGTACCTGGATAATATGCATGAGTTTAGAAAGATTGCTGCTGAGCAACTGTTTCATGATAATTCCAGAGCATAAAAACTTTTTGCACAATAAGTTACGCAACAGAAAGTAGAAAGAGTTGTTGCCAAACTCAGGGAGCCTATAACAAGAAAAATAACCAGAGATCCTGTAGCAGTATTATCAATATTTTGGAAATTTTTTGAAAATTTGTATAAAGCAGAGAAGTGAGGAAGTAAAGAAAAAACTCAAATGCAAATATTTATGGAAGACTTAGGTTAGAGGCTCAGCAGTTAACTGCTAAGATGGGAAGAGAAGTGAAGAGATAAAAATATGTATCCAATGTACAGGAAATTCTCCAGGAATAGATGGTATTCCTGTGGAAGTTTGGAAGCTAGGAGGGAAGAAAGTGATGAAGATCTGGAAGGTTTTGTTTTAACAGTATTTTAAAAGGAGAAGCACCAACATCCTGGAAGAAAGCTGTGGTGGCTGTAATACGTAAAGAGAGTAAAGACTCATCAGATCCAGCTTCATACAGGCACATTTCAATTTTAAACCATGATTACAAAAGTCTTTGTCTATAATGGCTAAAAGAATGGCAAAGGTGATGCCAAAATTGATATGGATCATTGTGGTTTTGTGGAGGGGAGGCAAAGGTGAGAAGGATAGTACAATGGTGATCTAGGGGAAGGGATGATGATCCAGGTGGAAACAGAATATAAAATAAAATAATGCAGAGAAAGCATTTAACAAAGCAGATTGCCATTTTATGAGTAGAACAGTGGTGGAAACGTTAGCATTACAGGGGGTGTCGTCTTTCACCTTTATTTGAGCTGTATTTAGAACCAGTGGTAAAGAAAAATAAGAGATTCAGACATTAAAGGATGTAATTGGTATGGTGTTCAAGAAAAGTTTGCTTCATTGCAGATATTTTATACACGATGGAACCAGTAAAGGACATGTCATTGTTATGGAACATTCTGAGACATATTTATGGGGACATGATAAAATGGAGGTATTTGAGTATGGATTAAAAATGATCTTGTTATGGCAAATAGATATATGGGAGGAGACTAAGAATTTAAAACATAAACTGAGACACTGGTGCTTTTTTATGGATAGCAAGTTACAAGCAGTAAAATGGTTTAGTCCCTTTAGTTTTATATGCAAGTCAGGCATATTTTTTTAACCAGACAGAATTTATAGATGGTAGTTAAAGAGTTGAACAATTTTATTTGGGGAAGGGGGAGTGTTACATTGATCTTCCCAATACAAGGAGTTTAAGATTACCTTATTTGAAGGAATATTTTAGAGTTACACAGTTAAGGCTTTTAAATGTAACACAAGCAGGATACTAGAATTCAAATTGGAAAGGGATGATGAAGTGAGGGGTAATTCAACAAATAAGGAAAGAGTGGGATTTTGGTCACAGATCCTTAAGGAGAAGAACAGCAGTCATACAAAACATTACATTCATTAAGTAGCAGAAAGTATACTAAGAACTAAGCCAACAGGGGAATGGAGAAAGGAAATTCTGATAATAGAGACAATTAGGGGTACAGAGAATAGGAAGGGGGGGGGGCTGGAATTTACTGGAGGAAGCTGGCAAAGGAGCCAGGTATTGGTAACAAAGAGTGAAAGTTAATAGAATAGGAAGAAGTCAAGAAGACATTTGGATTGCAGGCTAGAGATTGATATCAGAGTAAAGACAAACAGAAGGGAATAGGGAAATCCTAAATGCAAGACCTGCACTGGTTGAGTTTTTAATCGAGTCTAGAACAGAAGCTACTGTTAAAAATGGATAATTAGTAGGGCATATCAAATATTGCACGATAACTGCAGGAATCAGTCAGAGGCAATCAGAAAAGATTGGGAGGAGAGATTAGGTAAGCAATTCACAAAGAAACGATGAGAAGACGTGTGGCTCCCAAATGTGTAGCAGAATCTAGAAGATTTAGGATTTTTGCCTGGAAATGTTTGCATAGATACTTCCCTGAGTAGACGCCAAAGAATTTTTCTCAAATAGATGGCAAATGTTGGAGATGTAATGGGGAAAAAAGAGGTGTCTGGGTGCATACATTCTTAGAGTGTGAAGAGTTGGCAGACTTTAAAAATTCCCTGTAGAGTACTCTGTCAGGAATACTGGGCAAACAAATGAGTGTAACTAAGAAATTATTTTGCTGGGATACAGGATTATAATTGTCTGTACATAGTAAGGCCTTGTTAAATTTAATTCTAGTGGTTGCCAAAAAAGCATTCGCTAGAAAGTGGAAATCAGTCTAAACCAATTGTAGTTGAAGTAAGTGAATATTGTAACAGAGGTAAAAGATCAGGAAGTGGGATTTTCAGGAAAGAGTAGGAGTAAATATTAAAAATTAGTTTATATAATGTTGCTTTGATTATATGGTATAGAAGAATATATGTGATGCATAATGTAAATGCGAACTTAATATAGGTTCATAGATTTTATATAAATGTAAGTTTGCCTATGTTACAAGTGATAATTCAATAAAGGTGTTTAAATTTATTGTCCACAATGTCTCTTCTGGTTGAAAAAAGTGTACTTGACTTGTGTAAAAAAAAATAAAGGGACTAAATGCATTTTCACAGCTTGTAACTACCCATATCCATAAACAAGAGCTTCTAGTTTTAGTTGTATGTTATGTTTTGTTTTACATATCCATAGGTGCTGTAACAGAAGTTTTTTTTCTTGTTTTTAATAATAGAAGCATTTTTAATTCATACTCCTAAATATTTCATCGTATGTCCCCACATGAGTATTGATGAACCAATTTGTGTGTGGGTACATAATTATGGTTATAGCCTTTGTCTTCATTAATTTTATATCACAAAAAATCTTGAAACTATCTCAAAATGTTCCACAACAGTGAGATGTCCTTTTCTAGATTTATCAGTTACAGAAATAATATTTGCAAATAAAGCCAATTTTTCCTGATTACCATACTAGTTTATATCTTTGCATTTCTGAGTTCGTTTTTTTTTTTTTTTTGCCAGTGAGGTTCTGAATATAGAGCAAGTTAAGGGAAAAGCGGACACACCTGTGCCTGGTTCCCCTATTCAGGCACAACTTAGAGAGGAACCCTTCCACTTCAATTCTTGCTTTTGATTCTCCACATATCTTCCTAATTAACTTTATTATTGTATCAGGGGAATGCAAATGGTTTTATTGCCCAATTCATAAAATCCTTGCTCTTCTGTTGAATGTTTTTTTCTGCATCAAGACTCACCAACAGCAGCAACATTTTTATTAGATTGTGTGTCTGTCTGGATTATAATTGTTCTATTAATGTTGTCAGCTGTTTGCCTCCCCTCCACAAAACCACATTGATTCATATCTATTAATTTTGGCATCATCTTTGCTATTCTTTTAGCTAGTGTGTAGACATACAGGCTTTATAATCATCATTTGAAATTGAAATCGGCCTATATGAAACTGGGTCTGATTGGTCTTTAATGTCTTTAGGTAATTCAACCAGCACTGCTTTCTTTAAAGATGTTGGTGCGTCTCCTCCTTTTAAAATACCATTAAAATCTTCCAGATCTTTGTCACTTTCTTTCCTCCTTACTTCCACAGAAATGCCAACTGTTCCTGGGACTTGCCCGAAGAGTGAATATACATCACAAATTTTATCTCCTTATCTAAGCTGTTAAGTTGTTGAGCCTCATCTATCTTGTAACATTGGCATAATTAAGTCTTCCGTAAATATTTCCAGTTGTGCTCTTTCTTGATTTCCACATTTCTCTATACATGTTTTCTTAACATTTCTGAAATATCTCCTAATACCTCCACATGTGACCCCTGGTTATTTGTTGTTATTGTAGGCTCCCTGAGTTTGCTGGTAGCCCTTTCTAATTTCTGTTGCCTAAGTTGTGCTAAATGTTTTTGAGCTCTGGAGTTATCAGAAAATACTTGCTTAACAGCAGTCTTTCTAAGCTCATTCATATTATACAGTTACTCATTTTCTCTCTAGCATTCTCCATTTGCATTTTTTCTTGTCAGATTCCTGTTACTCTGCAATCCTTTAACCTTTGTCAGCCCCTCTAACCTCTATTACTTCTTACCCATATCGGTTTCTTCTTTATTTCTAGCTTATTTTTAAACTCTGTTTACATTTTTCCCCACTCACTAGCTATCACTTCTGAAGAAATTTTTATCTTCCCTAATAACTCTTGAATAATTTCCTCTACCCATTCCTTAAATTCTTCCTTTTTAACAGGAATGTGGGAAAGCACTAATGTGTCATTTTTACTTCATTACCCTGCATTTGTATCATAGTTTTTATTGGTGTGTAATTTGGTGTGTAGAAGGTTTTAATTCAATGCCCATGTTCCTGTGAAATATAATTTCTGTGTACTCTAGCCCAGTTATTGTATCTTGGGGAATAATGTACATTCTGTACGAGTTCTTACTACTAAATTCACATCTTCCATATCAAATATTTTATAAATTTCAGAAATCCACCCAGTTTTTGTTATATTTTCCATTCTAGGTTCCAGATATATCCTCACTGTTGCAAGTCAATTACAAATCCCTATTCTAAAGGTCCCACCTCCAGTTCTTTATCAACTTTACAGTTGTCATTTCTTAATTTGCAGTTGGTTTAGATTTCTGTTTTCTTTTTCTAGTAATTGCTTTTTTGGCAGCCAGTAGCATTAAATTTAGGCCTTACTATGTCTTGGCAATTTAGATCCTCTGTCCCAGATCAAAAGAATAATTTTTTAGTTATAACCATTTGCTCCTGCTATAAAATCTGCCAGTCGATTACACTGCCACGAAAGCATTTCCAAGTTAATTGTCTTTCCCTTCACTCCTTCAGCATTCATCATATAGTCTGGTTGCGGGTATGAAAGTGCCTCCAACCAGATCCAGCAGAAGGCATCTTTGTGAAGAATGATGCTAATAACACCTTGTATAGAGATGTCAAGGGCTGTAATGGTTTAAAAAATATATTTTTTTTATCCCTGAAAAGCTTGCCTGTTTTATTAGGGATGGTAATTGAGAAGAGAATTTAGAGTAATTTTGAGTAGATGGAATTGTATTGGTAGCTGCTGATGAGCATATCCTGCCCACCAAGATAATAAATTACTACATACACACCCGCATGCGCATGATATACTATTTTTTTTTATTAGAGTTGTAATTGTTTACTTTAAAAACTGATTTTGTAATTTTTCATAGGGTGGTGGTTTTGTATCTTTTTCCGTATTGTTTAATGTAGTAAATATTGTATTGTGGTCTAAATATGTATTTATACATTTAATTAATGGTTTGTTTAGTATGAGGCTTACTGTAAATAATTTTTAATGATGTTATTTTCAAACAGTTTGTAAGTTGCCTACATTATTTAAGGAGACTGATATGATATCAACTAGTTCTGATGAAGTGTTGTACTGGAAAGGAGCAAAAGAGCTTAACTCCTCTCTTAATAAACTTGTTGACTTCTACCAATGTTTCTTGTTTAATTTTGTTTGGTTTTGTCAGTTGTAGTTCTTTTGGATGATAATAGAGCTAAAGGAATTTATTTTTAATTTTTTTGTCCCCCTTGTAATATCACCCAACCAGTCTGGCCACCTGTGTCCCCACGTCCATGCTAGGTCTGCCAGCTGATCTCCTTACCCTTCCAACTTGCCCTGTTATTGGTGAGGCCAGTCATTAATCCTTAGTTTCCTGAGGGCTCAACAGTCTCCACTTCTGTCCTGTTTTTTTTTTTTTTGCCCTACCCTTTTCTGTGACCCACCTCACATGCTTGTCAGTCATGTCAGAGGGCAATTCCCTTCTTTGGACCACACCTGATGTACTGGAGCATCATTGCCATATGTCCTCTCACGCAGGATGGGTATGCCTATCTCTTCCTGCCACTCTGGCAATCCCTCGTGCAGCTAATTGAACCCTTGTCCACTGGGCTGTGGATAGTGCTTTACACTTCTACTCCACCTGAGCAGCTTTGAAGGAGTTTATTTGAGAAGGAAAAAGGACAAAAGTTGAGCGGGAGAGGTTGATTGTCCCTGTAGACCAAGGTGGATTATGATTAACTGATTTGAAGGTGTACTGTAGAGCTACATACTTAGTACTGATACATGTATAACACAAGGAGGAGGTGGAAAAGGGCGGTGGTAAAATAGTGGAGGGTAGTTCAACAAATACAGGAAGATTTTTGATGGAGTTCCTTAAGGAGGACAATCATACAAATGTTATATTCATAAAGTAGAGTAGCAAAGAATTTTCTAAGAAATATGTCCGCAGTGGATTGGAGAAAGGAAAGGTTGCCAATAGGGGTGACCGCAAGTAAGGGTATAGAAAACAGGTGGGAGGGCAGGAATTTACTGGAGTAAATTGGCAGAAAAAAAGTATTGGGAGCAAATAGTTAGAGAGAGAGAAAGGTAATAGACTGGGATGAGGCCAAACAGAAGGTTGAACTGTAGGTTAGAGATTGCCTTCTTACAGGGGACTGATATTAGAAACAGAGCATAGCTAGCAGATCTAAGTGACACAATTTTGGTCTATCTCTCTCTCTCTCTGATAACCCTGCCTGTGGGAGGAATAAAGACACCTTGTTGAAGTTTGCAGTAGTTTATTCAGATATGTAGGTAGATGCACGAGTGTTAAGTTTATTTAAAGGTAGTTACAGACAATGGTGGGGAGGGTCTATGGGAGATGATTGCAGGAAAATCTGGGACATGGAAAAGCAAGAAGCCAGTCCCAAACCTTAACATTTTTCCCTTCTTTGAATGTTCTTGAAAGAACTTGTGAGGATTTACCAGCTCAACAGCCTGTGGAACCTCTTAGTTAAAAAGTTTTATTTCTATTTTTTTAAGTTCTAATTAACAAAACATAACACTATGAGCTGTCACTGGTGAACTATATTTAAGAAAGCACTTTCACTTGAGCTTTATCGGGTCCATCTGTTAGAGTGGTTTGCCTTCTGGTCATTGAAAATGCCTGCTTTTACAAGGCTATCACCAGACTTTGTTTTATAACGTATAAAATGAGAGGCTGTGTCTGCATCTGTGGGGTTCATATTCCTTGCAGTCAGTTATAAAAGCTTTAACACAGAACTTTTTCAATTTGATTACGTGTAATATGATAGGCTGTGCTCACTTTTATGGGGCTCATATCTTCTGACATACAATATGAAAGGCTAATATCCTCTTGTATAGCCAAAAAGGTTTACAGTGCCTGATTATAAGAGGCTGATATACATGATTAATGTGACCATTCCCCATTCCCCATTCTTCCTCTTAATGAAGACAGACCTGTTTATAAGCAGGGGAGGTAGTCACTTAAAGCTGCACTAAGTAATTCCCATTTTTGAATAGTACATGCATCCAGAGAAATAGCATACAGTGGAAAACAAGTCACAGTGCTCATTTTTTTTTACAGAGCTCATGGATGTGCACAGGTAGAAGGAAAAACTTAAGTTTGAGACCTCAGAGTCTTTTGTGTAGGCATGGAATAAAAATCCACCAAGTGGTGAACTGCCAAGTATACCAAACCTTTAGAATCTCAAATCTTCTATGAGCAGAGAGAAATTGTACCTATGGTGTAAAGAATATAGCAGTGTGGAACAGTGCCCTAGAATAACAATTTTCTTTGTACTGAAGATTTTAGAAGTGTTAAATGCAGGCCCAGCCTGTTACTTCAGGCAGAATGTTTTGTCACATTAGTTACTGGCTACATCCCTGTTGAAATTTCTTTTGCCCAGTACTAACCCCTGGTCACTGACATTGGTTACTCCCAGAGCCATAGCCAGATGATTTGGTGCCCTTGGTAATCCTCGACCTCACACTCGTCTCAAACCAAAGATGAGAATCAAAAAAAGCAAACTTAATGTTGACTTGCAGCAGAGAGATTATGCAAGCTGCTTGCTACAGTTACTAACGCAATCTGATTAAGTAGTTTAACAGATGCACGATGTTGGTGCTTCTCCTTCTTTTAAAATACTTAATTACTGTGAAATGGCACTGATCAGGATTGCATGTATTAAATTAAGTATAAAGGTTCATAGGTAAGTACTAGACTAGCTGCACTTGTAAGCCTAATAGTCCTTTCCAAATGTGAGAATCAAATTTTGTACCTTATGACTGCGAGGTAAACACCTTAACCGTTATACCAACTCACATCCGCTAAATAAGCATTTCCGTACCCTATTCCACTTTGTGTAATTTACATTTGAAGTCCCCAACCGAACCCCCTTAGTAATCTACATCTGAAGTCGCACTTAAGTTTGAAAGGGGACCCATTCTCAATTAGCTGAGTTTATTGTAGTAACCTTTTGTATTTAACAGGTTTATTTCAGTAAATTTCAGTATATGTAGTTATAATTTTGCTGTTGTTTTTCCTTCCTTTCATGTACAGACCATGTGGATTTGCATTTATTGAGGTGCCAACAACTGAGACTTTATATACTGAAAGCTACGAGAGCTTTGCTGTCACATCAGGATAAACTCCGTCAAATTCTTTCACAACCTGCTATACTGGAAGCAGGATCCCTGCCATCAGGTACTTTGATATCAGCTGTTTCTTTTGTTCCTGTTTGTAGTTGTTCAGTGATTACATTTATGTTCGCTACTGATTGCCATGTAGTTAACAGCGTTTATAGATGCTTTTCCTCATTACTACGCTAGATAGTATTAGATTACACTATCTGATACGCTTGCTTCTGCTGACTGTCACACGTCCCACTGCATTGTAAGTATTTATTTTACAGTTGCTGTACTTGGCAATTTTCATGCCGACCCTCAGGAAGCTATTGCTTCGCAGTTACTGCACTTAAATTCATTGGTTAGATTATCTGTTGCTCATTGCTGTTACCAGTTTGGTGGAGACTAGATTATTCTATTATTTCAGCTGTTGATTGTGTTTGGTCTCACTTTTAATTATTGCTGATGTTATCGATGCTTATGATTCTCATCTGTTAAGGAACTTGAAACTATTGTTGCACTTGAAATTACTGGGCCAGACAATTTCATTTAAATTTAACATTTGTTACTGACTACCTTAATGCTAATACATGTTGCTGTTATTTTTTACATTAGTGAATACTGCTGTAGTCACATCTCATATTCTTGGACCCCCCCCCCATATTGTTGCATGATTTTAGAGACATCCCATATTATCACTGTTTTGTAGTCCAATGCAAGACTAGGTTATTAAGGTATCCTTTTGTCATTACCCTTCAATCTGCATTGGACATTAAGGAATTTGTCAGCTTTTCCCTCTTGTGTCTCCAGCCTGAGAACACCAGGTATTTTATGAGTCACAGTGCTCCTGCTGCTTGCTAGACATTAACTCCCTCCTGGCCATTTAGCCAGTTTGTTCCCCATTACCAGGTAGAAGGTCAACAGGGAGGTACCATGTTTTAAACAGCCATCAGGGTTGGTCCCTAATTTTTTTGTATACTGCACTAACACAGTTGCATGCAGTAGGTGCAACAGTGAGAGAAGGGACATGCCTTCCACAACGGACATTCTTTTTCAGCAGCCCTAGCCCCATGAAACATGGGAGGTGATTTCCCTGGTCTCCACCAGAGAAATTACATCTATGTGATGTGCCCTGCAGTGTGTGCAACTGCCCCTGCCCAGCCTGGCTGCTAATTGCTCCCTGGTCACATGAGTCAAATTAAAATCAGGCCACCAGCTCATTTTACTATGGAGTTAGGCATCGTACGAGGTATTTTGAGGCAGCATCACAACTGCCTCATGCTTACTGAAAACCCTTCATTGCTATAGCCCGATGAGTCAGTACGTGAGAAGTGTGAGTTGTACTGAACTTGGTGGGCATCTTCTTACCTCAGAACATTTTGGTATGTACAAACACGCACACGCAGCTACAGTGCAGAGCACCTCCAGTTCAGTTTATGCTGAGATTGTTAGGAGAATAATGTCCAAACTTTTCAAACTAAAGACTCAGAAACCTTGGCCATTAGTTTACACAGCAACATACCCATAGCCAGTAGCTCTAAGCCCACTGTGACTGCTGCCACTTCAGTATTTTGGGGCAGTTGGGCACAACCCTTGCCGGGCTGGATAAGAGTAGGGTGCTAGATTAGCTGCCTTTGTGGAGCAAGAATCTGGGATGTCGTAAGTGCTATTAGATTCCTCCATCTTGGCATATAGGATTATGAGCTGTTAGTGGTCCTTGTGAGAGTAACATATGTTATATGAATGGAACATCCCGAAGGAAACTGAGCTTGTTATGCGTGTGTCCGAGGCAGGAAAGATACTGGTCTTGATTGACATTTATCTATCAGCCAAAGTATTCCGAGATTCAAAGAAAGGATAATTGTCTTTAGTAATTGGCTATGTAGTTGGTGTCATTTTAGAGGGATTCAGTATGCGGCATCTTGCCTCTTGGGACAAGGTGGCTGACAAGTCTTACATCTTTGCCAGTGATGGTTTGCACCTCTCTTACCACTGCCTTTGCATTATGGCTAAAGCCTTTTCTGGCCTCATAGTACTACTGTTTTTTTAAAACAAAGTGCTTTATTCATTAAAATATAACATGCTTACACAGCCAGAGTTTGCCATACACAAAATGTATATTGAATTTGTATAAAGTATGTGTCATTTTTCCATTTTTTTATATCCTGGATAACTCTATAGATGTCAGAAGGCACATGAGTTTAACTTTTTCTGAACTCCACCCATATCTGTCTTTGTTCAACTTTGTATTTTTAAGATGCTTTTGAAAGTAAAGGATATGAATAACCTGGTCTGTTAATTTGCTCTATTTCTATATCCATTTATCATATATTCAGTAAATATCAAACTGTTCTATATCCTAAACCTGCAGAACTGTAGACAGTGTAATAATATTGTTCTATAATCGAGGAACAGCACGTACTCATTTTTCTAACTAGCCATCTTCCTTCTCCTCTTCCATTTTATTTTCATTTGCCCATTGCCATTTCTGTGATTTAGCTCTTAGTAATTTCCCTATATTTCCCATTGATCTTTCCAAATATGTTCCATTGTATATTGTAATTCCCCCAATCAGGGATATTTTTCTTTAACAGTTAAAAGTTACCTTCTTGGCCACTAATATTCTATTACTATAGCACTAAAAGGCCTAGATATGTTAAGTATTGAGTTCCAGCTCAGTAACATTTTAAGTCTTCTGAAAAAGTAATGTCTGCACTTGTGACCCAACTTATAAACACTTGCATTTTGCTTTTGAGATTATCTAGTTATGGACATTCCCAAAATACATGTTCACAAGTACCTTGTTCTCCTTATTCACAGCCCCAGCAATCACCATTAGCTTTTATCCTTATTCAATGTATTCTGTTTGGTGTATAAATAATGATACCAGTACTTCCAAGCAAATACCATAAATTGTCTAAAGTCTGTGGTGTGCCTCGGGGCTAGATGAATCCTGTCATTTATCTCTGCTTATTTGTTTGTCCAACTTGACTGCTCAATACTGGCTACTTGCATTTTTTGTCCCTTAAAGTTGCCATTCAGGTCTTTGTATCTTCTAAAAATCAAGTGCTTTGTGTGAACCTTATCTGATCCTGACTTTATTAGCATTTGGAATCACTTGGGGCACTTGGATGGGTATCTCCTCTTATATTATTGTTTTTTGTCTTTACT